>NW_020528684.1:0-47500 GCF_003368295.1 Carassius auratus | reverse complement strand
TTAACCATTTTAATTTTACAATGCTTTTAGAGAGGCACTTTGCCTTGTGCAATAATTTGAAGTTTAAATACTCAATATATTTGAGCCGCTTATGTTAATGGAACCAGTAAATCAGCACAACAATCAGTGCTCTCAACCAGTACTTGTTAGTACAGACTATGTATTTGTATTACAGAGCACCCTTAAAAGAAATAAATGTCCACTGCTATGTTTGGAACAGATTACTAGCATACTAGTACACTTGCCATTTCTGTGGTATGGATAAACTACAGTATTCAACACATAGCTCAGCCAAACCTTAGTTTTGTGTCATGTCTTGAACTTTTCTGGGTAATAGCAAATGTTATTTTTCCTTGGAACTATTGATGTAATGCAAGTAAAATATGTAAACATATTTCTATTATATATCATCCGAAGGACAGAAATTGAAACATTTAAATACACATGATTTATTAAAATATTGAGATGACAGACATTTGATTTGCAGTGCTAATGTGTGCAAACACTAACTGACACACATCATTCTCAGGTAAAGGACCAGAGACATTGTATGCTGGCCAGAAAGTGAACGACAATGACTGGCACGCAGTCAAAGTGATGCGGCGTGGTAAAAACCTCAAACTCATGGTGGATGATGATGTAGCTGAAGGTACGAATGCAGTATAATATTTTCAGAACAGTTTTTCAGTGGCTGCCCCCATGTAATGCATAAATCCGACACTTAATAATCACTTTACCAAGACCTCCTACTCCTCTTTCATAGGTCAGATGAATGGCGACCACACTCGTCTGGAGTTCAGTAACATCGAGACCGGAATCCTGACAGAACGGCGCTTTGCCTCCATGGCTCCGTCCAACTTCATTGGTCACCTGCAAGGCCTGAAATTCAACGGCCTCCTCTATATTGACATGTGCAAGAACGGGGACATCGAATTCTGCGAGCTTAATGCTCGTTTCGGCATGCGCTCCATTGTGGCCGATCCAGTTACTTTCAAGACCAAAGGAAGCTATCTGGGTCTTGCTACACTCCAGGCTTACAGCACCATGCATCTTTTCTTTCAGTTCAAAACTACCTCGGGTGATGGATTCATTCTTTTCAACAGTGGAGATGGGAATGATTTTATTGCAGTGGAGCTTGTCAAAGGGTGAGTGGAAATACAGCTAAATTTCCAGAGAATCTGTTTTTATCATATAACCATTTTATTAAGGAAACTGTAAAGGTTGGAAGTCTGTTCCGGGAGTGTTGGAAGTCAACTTAATTCAGGCCGAGACTTGTTTACTGTAAAGTGGCTAAATGTATGTTCATTTTCAAGAACTACTACACACCTCAGAATACCTTGAACTGCTAATTGTGGGGAATTTGATTGGTGAATATCTTCACCAAAAAGATTTGTTCTGATCTACAGACTGATCCATTCAGTGAGTCTTGATCTTGTAACACAAAAGATTTTAAATATGTTCACCAAACAGATTCATTCACACCAGCAGGTGGCGACTAGTGACCGTCTTTTTGAGTATTATGAGAGAGTCATCATACTCTTGATGGATACCAAAACAGGCACTCATTTAAAACATAGAATTAAAAACATTTGACCAACATCACTCTTAGTTTCCATGGCCTTCTCAACTTATAACATGTTAAGAAAGAAAGTCTGAAATTGAATTTAGATTCTTATTTATTTATTTATTTATTTATTTATTTTTTTACCTTATGTATCTGGTTTAACTATATAATAATAATTCAACACATTCTGCTGACAAATAATCACATTTATATAATAATATGAATAATCTTTATCAAAATGTAC
Source organism: Carassius auratus (assembly GCF_003368295.1). NCBI lineage: Eukaryota > Metazoa > Chordata > Actinopteri > Cypriniformes > Cyprinidae > Carassius > Carassius auratus. The sequence goes on along the minus strand of NW_020528684.1, from coordinate 45,692 downwards.
TAACTATTTTTGCTTTTTAATTAACTAAAAAAAAAAAAAACTTTTCTTTCCTTTCCTTTCTTTTCTTTTTTTGATGTAACCAGGACTGTGCAGGTAGAAGAAATATTACACTGACCCAGTAAAATCAAATAATACTGATCTTAGCCAAATTTATTCAGTCAAATCCAGATGGCACCCCATGCTCTGTTATTTCCTGCTAAATATTTCATTCTCTTCATATTTTGTTCAGTGTAAGACAAGGTTGACACAATTTATCTATCCCTAGCAAATATTCTTATAGGATTTTAGCATTGTATGATTAGTAAAGTAAATGAAGCATGGTTAGCCTAGTCCATCCAAACAGAAGATCCACTTGGCCTATGGTCTACCCTCCAGCAGGACATAAACCTTGTTCCTCTTTAAATCGAGTGTCCACTCTTATTGTCATCTAATAGAGAGCCTCTCAGCTGATCAGAGTTTGCTTCAATATGTACTTTTGGCTGAGTGTTCTTCAGTGAAGTGCACTTGAATGGATTTGGGACATGGATGCATTTGAGCTCAGTGTGTATGTGTGTTCGTCAGGTATATTCACTATGTGTTTGACCTGGGAAACGGACCGAGTCTTCTGAAGGGAAACAGCGACAGTCCTCTTAACGACAACCAGTGGCACAATGTGGTGATCACTCGAGATGCCAGCAACACACACACGCTAAAGGTTGATGCCAAGTCTGTCAGCCAGGTGGTCAACGGAGCGAAAAATCTGGACCTGAAAGGTCAGCTGTACAGACATTTTTGATTGTGCGCTTGACATTTCATATTAAAGAAACAAAAACGAAAAAAAAAAAAAATATTGGTATGTTTATGTGAATGGGAATATTTTGCATACTGAGCACATAAACATCACTGTAAAGTATGCCAGTGTAGGATGTTACAGTTTAATTCTTTCACTCTTTGCAGGTGATCTGTTTGTAGCCGGATTAGGACCGAACATGTACCAGAATCTGCCAAAGCTGGTGGTGTCTCGTGAGGGTTTCCAGGGCTGCTTAGCTTCCATGGATCTCAACGGCCGCCTGCCTGATCTCATCAATGATGCTCTGTTCCGCAGTGGGCAGATCGAACGTGGATGTGAAGGTATGTGTCATTGTCTTCAATTCAATTTAAATGTTGACCAATCCCTGGCACACTGCTCTGTTTGTTAACCAGTAAATTCAAACCTGATTTAACCTCTGAACCTACTTTCCTCTCTAATGTTTACCTGTATGTTAGTTATATTTTTTGTGCCTCAATGGAATTTTTGCTATTCTCTGTTTTTTTGTTGATGTGAGAGCCCCTATAACCACTAGATGGCGCCTTGACCGAGGGCATGTTAACAGCATTGTGTGTGTGTTGTGTGTGTGTGTGTGTGTGTGTGTCCTTCACACACAAAACACACATACACACATTTTCCTCTCTTGACTGACATTCCCTCCACTAACTGTTTTATTATCCCTTTTTTCCCACAAAAAATTTCCTGCTAACAAAGTTGGTTTCACCAAAGCCGACCTGCAAGGTAGAGGGTTCAACCATATCACCTCATATACCCACACACACCTGGCTGAAAGTTGCAATGAGTTTTAACATGAATGTTTATCCAGTAAAAAATATATTATAGCATGTTGCAGTATTTTGCACACACACACACACACACACACACACACACACACACACATATATATATATATATATATATATATATATAATATGATTTTTTTTTTTTTTTTTTTTTTTTTTACACAACGTTTCATTTAGTCCAGAGCTGACATGTGCTGCAGCTGAGGGACACTAATATTAAATAAAATCCCTATAAATATCCACCACAAAGAACATTCCACCTCAAAGCTTTCCACTGAAGACACATCAAAATCGAGACATTGTCTAGTGTCCCGCTGTTCTACAGCAATTGGCCACAATTCTCTCCCCTACTGAAGCATTTTAATGGATGTTTTGGCAATTACTCATTTATACTGTGTTGAGAGCATCCAAGAGTGGTTCAGTTGGGGACTCATTAGAGGCGGAAACTAGCAAGAGAAAAGAAAGAATTCTTACATTGCTTTCCTGACTCAATAAAAGCACTTTCAGCCAGATGAGACTTTCATCCGCTCTCAGAGCTTTGCTCTCGTTTTGAATGCATGTCTGTCAGTTTGGTTTCTTTGTTCTTGGTTTCTTCTTTTGTTTATATTTTGAGCTGCTGGAATTGACGTCATTATATTTTTAATGAATCTCAGATAGAGTGTAAACAATTGTTTGCATTCCTTCTTAAATATTCAATAATTATCTGTTATTAAGTGCAGAATAATTAAATGTGTATAGATGGTGTATTCACATATTTATTTATTTTATTTTTATTATTATAATTTTTTTTTTTCTCAGCATGGCTTTTTTTGTATCTCGAAAGAATACACTGCTTAAAAAAAAAAAAAAAAAAAAAAAATATATATATATATATATATATATATATATATATATATATATATATATATATATATATATATATATATATATATATATATATATATATATAAACTTCTTTTAATCAATAGTTTTATCTTGTTTTCCAGTACACAATACTTTATGTAAGATATTATGACTTGTTTCCATTTAATATATTTTGGTTTATTTATTTTTCTGAAATGTTAGTATAAACCCAAACATGGGTATCACTGGGGACACCTGGAATGTCACAAGATGGCTTGGTTTAGCTAATCGCATATTAATTAGGTCATACACAAATAATTTATCAAGATATTTTACTATTTTGAAAAATGTATGACTTATTCATCTGTACATGAGGATTTAACTTCATATTTGCATCTATCAGTGTTAGATTTTCAGGGATCCATGGTACTAATCTGTATCATCAGTACTTTGTATTGTTATAAACCAAAATTGCATCTGTAAGTCAGTGACTGTGTATCAGTAGTGGGGACAGAAAGAGATAGATTAGAATATGAGAGCAGTGGGCTGGAGTAAACATTGCTGCTGTAACTGATAAACTGCCAGACTGCTCAGCACAACAACAATCATAAGGAATCAAGTACTGTATTGTCAGTCATTTTAACACATACTGTATTAGATGCATACCTGTTGTAGATACACATCTTCCTGCAGGCCATTTCAATAAGTTGTACAGACCGCGCAAGTGTCCATAGGTGGGTTACAAAGTGATTTGTATTAAATTTGTTATATCTTCTCAACATGGCAACCCAGATGTCATTATTTCAGTGTAGAAATTTAGACAATATTTTGTATTATTTCAACCTTATTCATAATGGTACAATGCAGAAATAAAATAAAAATGAAAACTTGTTTAAAAAAATACTGGGGAAACAAGACCAACATACTGAAAAAAAATATTTTGTGTTTGTTTATATATATATATATATATATATATGTATATATATATATATATATATATATATATATATATATATATATATATATATATATATATATATATATATATATATATATATATATATATATTCATTTTATTTATTTTTTTGCTTGAATTTTTTTTTTGCTCTGAATGTTCTACTACAGTGTTGCTCAGTATTCAGAATGAATGGATTATCATGAATCTGTTTACTGATGCTGAGCCATGAATGACTTTGCATGCATGCTAGTCTTGCTGTGCTGCCTGTGACAGAGGTGCCTGCTGAAATCTGCCATTACTGTTGACTCATGCCATTCCTGTCACCTCCACATCAGGGCCCAGCACTACATGCCAGGAGGATTCGTGCGCCAACATGGGTGTATGCATCCAGCAGTGGGAGAACTTCACCTGCGACTGCTCCATGACTTCTTACTCTGGCACCCAGTGCAATGACCGTGAGTGACCCTGTTACACTTTATTTGGCTGACTGTAATATCAAGTTGATTTTTGGTGTTGCTATGTCATTATGAAAATTGAATTGCGCGGGCTATGCTTTGAACAAGTCTGATTATTGACTGCATCTAAAATAGTTTATTTTATATATTTTATTTTTTTTATAAATTCTGTGTGCCTTAGTTTTCTTTTTCCTAGAACACATTCAGATTTTTTGTGCAGATTCAAGCCACAGTATAAAGTCCACTATTTATATGATGGGTTAAAGTTAAAAAGGGATCTATTGAAGTAGTTAAAGGTAATGGTAAAGGACTGAAATCCTGTAATATCTTCTGTTTTGGATTTAGCATGCTGCTAATCGTTTTGAAGGTTTAGTGCTTTTTGGTGTTGTTGTGTGTATAAGGAGCCATTTTATGTGTTTCAAACAAATATGATACATTAATATGTGTGTTGGCTTGGAACACTTGGAACAGGCAACCAGTCACTGCCTTCTAATTTTGGGGGTCGGGTTACAGGAATGGCTGTGATTGGCTAATATAAATATTGCTCTCAGTAACAACAAAGGATGCTGAATTAGGAAAATGTGCTTCTTTGGTAAAAGTGGTTTAGGGTGAGTGAATGATAGTAGAATGACAGTGAGGAATGTGTGGTCAATATCTCCAGTCAGCAGGCAAGTTAATAACTATGAGCAGTTGTAATGAGGTGCAGTAAATGTTCAAAGGTCAAATTAGCCCAGCAGCCTCTCAAATACGGCAAAGCATACATAGAAATCCTTCTCCTCTCACTCTCTCTCTCTTTTTATTTCTCCCTCTCTTTTTTTCTGTCTCCATTAATGAAGAATAAACTGGCGTCTGTTTCTTTAATGATGTCTCCCATGTTTAACCTCCGGCAGTTGTATGCCGTTTCATCACTCTGACATTTCTAATCATAGAGGCAAATTCAATTTCACCCCTCAAATGGGCTCTTGAGCTCGCGAGACGATTCTGTGTAGGGTCACGGCAGTTACAGGGAGTGACACAGCCTTGTAGGCTTGTAATATTAAAGCAATGATCATTCTTAAGCCAAAAGTTTGTTCTTTCATTAATAAATAACTCAGTATAAAAATGTATTGCTCGATGACAAGGTTTTAGTGTGTGTGTATATTTATGTGTAAATCTATCATATCCATAATTAAGCTTGACTAATTCATCCTTAATTATTCATTCTTAATGAAGCATAATCAAACTCTTTTGTTCTGGTACAATGGATAATTATTGTTTGTTGAAATTATGCACTTTAAAACAATCTCTTTTTTTTCTACTTATTCTTATCCTAAATATCACAAAAGTTTGTTTTATTTTCAGGCAAGAAAAAAAAAAAAAAACAGCTAGTGCAGTAAGTTATTTTTAAATGTTCAGTTTCAAGGCAAAAATGTGAATTAGGACAAGATGAAAAAAATAATCTAATCTGTAATTATTTATGCTTAATATTTAGCACAGGAATAGAAGGTCAAGTTGAGTGCATTGCATTGAGAGTCTGTGCAGTGCAATTTTGGGATGCTGCACATTGTGGAAAATGTGTTTTCATGTCATCTGTATTTTATGCATGCATAAATATGTTTACTGTGGCCTGTTTACATGCTATGTATTTCAGAATAAGGTAAAGTAGTACGTAAGTATGCTCGAACAGTGCTCTAGGTGGCAGCTGTGTGCCTGTCAAGCCGATACTAGCATGCACCACAGGATCAAACTGGAACACTATCCCCAGAGCATGCAATCAGCTCTGCTTGTATTTTCATCACTGTTTTCATCTTTTGCCAAACACATGTGCACAGACACATGCACAAACACAAACACACTCACGCATCAAGTGCTCGTCCTCCCGCTTCCCACATAAACAGTCCAAACTGAAAGTGTGAATGGTGTCTTTTACTCGGTTTGAAATCCAGAAACACAATGGCGCACCACACAATGCTAAAACCGTGCACACTCCAGAGCAGAACAGGGGCTAGCAGTGTTTGTGGCCAGAGAAATCGCAACCCTGTGTGAGAGTGATTCTTATTAGCGGGTATATTGGCCCCTGCATGCTTGTGGGAGAAGGAGAATATGGAGCAGCCTTTAATAACTCAAATCCGACTCAGTCCAACAGACAGACAGCCTAAATTAATCAGGTAGACAGACAGGCTGAGAGAGTGAGAAAGACCAAAAATTAGAACATTGTGTATGCAGTTAAAAATGGTGGACTCAGTCCGTAACCTAGATTCCAGCTGCAGGTTTTAAAGCATGTTGTTTGAGCCAGAAGCTTTCTGCAGTTTTTTTTTTTTGTCCGTGTTCATAAATCCTTCTATTGTGTTACGCTGAAGTCGAAGAGAATAGAAGGTGAATACGGCAGCTTATTCATCACGCTAGCCGAGCAACACAACAGAACGCTCAGCTAAAGCTCCAACGGACAACTCAGCCTCCAGGGCACCATCTTCAGCCAACTCAACACCTATTTATGAAGACCACAATACTTCTGTGTATTCCAGCATTCTGCAACAAAAGTTGCATGCCTAGCCACAGCATGTGTGCAAAGAAGCTAAATTTGCCTATAGGGTATTTCATTCCAAGAGAAATGGTAGATTTGTTGTTTTGTTCTACAGCCTACAACTCCACCCCTTCCAGCTTTATCATTATGCCTGCTTTTAATTTATCTCAAGGACGTTTGAGCTATAGGCTCAATCCAGAACACTGACCGAGGCAATTATTCAGCTTGCGTAATTGAATTAGCACATTCTATCCGTTATTTGCCCGCCTCCTCTCACAGAGGTCGCACTTTATAGTCTATAAGTGGTTTTAGAGGCATTCTGCGCACGCAAATACACAACAAATCATAGAAACACATGGAGAATGAATAGGTTAATGTTGGCATTTGTAATCGTTTGAACCAATTTGCAATGAATCTTTTTGTGAGTCTGTAATCCTGCTGACAGTCAGAGTGTGCTCGATCGATTTCCTTTGAAAAATGTTGTTTGCTTTATGCTGGTTATTACACAAAATCAAATATCACAATAATAAACTCACAACTTAAGAAGATGGAAAAATACATTTAGAGATTACTTCGGTAATGTCCTCAAGCATGTGTTTACCTGATTTTTTAATTGAATGAAGTAATAATTACTAAAAATAATCTTTTTCATAGTGTTTGTGCTCTCTTCATAGAGCAGGAGAGCTGGTTGAGTTTAATATGTCTTCTGGAGGGAAATGATAGGTGTGTGTGTGAGAAAAAATAATTGTACTTTTATATATAATTCTTTTAATGTCTTTTTGAAGTTATAAATTATCACTTTAAGCCAACTGTCAAACACAAGTTCAAATGTCCAGGGGTGATGTCAGCACATTATGAACTGTGATGTAATTGCATTGTGAAGCTTACGCATCACTTCCTTGAAAATTTCATGTCACTTGTGGACTTATAGTGATGGATTTTTTTTATTTTTTTATTTTTTTATTTTTTTTTTATCTCTATTTATGTTTCCCAGAAGAATGAAAGTTGGCTGGTAGGAAATAAAAAAGTTTATAACAGTATTTTTCCCAGACAAACTTATTTTGGGAACACTTTATTTTGAGTCCACTTTCAACATTCTTCTAACAGCAAGTAATTTTGCACCTACATCTTAACTAGCAGAGTATTATTAAACTGTCTGTTTAATATCTTATAATATCTTCTAACACTTTATTTTGATGGGACCAAAACATACAACACACAGACTATGAGAAACTTTGCAACTATATATGTCAACTTATTCTACTAGCCTTAAATCTAACCTATCAGTCAACACTGAGAGTTGACATGTAGTTGCACCTTCTCGTTTGGCTCTAAACGAAGGCGGACGCATTTTGTCTCCCTCTCTTTCCCCTTACCTTCCCTGCTTACTCTTTTGTCTCGTCTCATCTGTTGTCTAATACTTGAGAGACTCTCTCTGCACTGCTCTCCAAACTGAAAAGTCATGTATTTGATCAACTGGTCTCTCAACGCAATTGACACCATCTTCTCGACGAGATGCTTGGGTTCGGGGGAACCTGACTGCCCTGCCGGAACGTTCGCAGCTGGCTACACAATGGACGCATGGGAGAGGTGGTGGGTCGTGTCTGGCTGCTCTTTCTGTGGAGGACATTGAAGATATCTACCTATTCGGACCATGATAATAGGTCTTCTGCTGATTAGGCTTTGCCCTGGCTTATCGAAAAATTCAGAAAATGGGAACAGCTGTCCAAACCTCATAAGGCTGCCCGTCATGATTGAAGCAGTGGACAGAGCAGTCAGCACTGAGACTGAGACTATTAACTGCAATACAGATACCATTAGGGAGAAGTTTGTGGCTTTGCAAAGGAAATTGGATGGATTTGGAGACCAGAATGGACAAAGAGAGTAACCAGTAAATTGGAATCAACTACTCGCCCGAAGACCAAACAATCCCAAACTTAGATTCTTTCAGCTCCCCTCTACCAGCACTGGCCTCGGCCAAGGCCAATGTTGGGGACAGCAACTACCCTGGAAGAGCACTGCAACGAGACGCTCTTGCGTTCCTCCCCACTCTTCCACAGACACCTGCTGATTGTTGACTCTGTTTGGGACCTGATCAAGAATGTCTCCATGGCAACTTGTAGTGTCACTTTCACAATCTGCGGACTGAGGAAACTAGATTTGAATGCCAGCTCTCCAGGCCTACAAATAAACACACACACACACACGCACAAAAAAAAACTCTTACACACACACACACACACATATATACACATATATACAGATATGCATTCACCCCCCATCCATCACCTTCGCCGCTTTGTACCGACAGTCTGACAAGCGGGTCTGGGACCAGCGCCGTAGGGCTGATGGACCAGATGGCTGCTTTGCCTGTGCTGGATAACCTCATCCCCCCTATTCCCCTCACCTATCGCAAAGTCGTGAATATGCTGTATTGATTATGTGCTTTTGTTGCTGAGGTGTTTTTCCTGTTCTCACACTGTACTCCCAAAGGAGCATAGTCTGGGGGTTATTTTTTTCTCCTCCCCTTCCTCATGTTATGCTGTATTCTTCCTCAGTTCCCTGTCTTCCTGTCCTGTCTTCCCCCTTGTCATATTGTATGTATGTTGTGTATAAGTGTGTATGGACAGGTTGATGGCTAATTTTGCTGGTACTTGTGACTAGTGACAATAAAGTGCTACTACTTAATAAGAATAAGTTAATGTACTGCAGTTGCAAAGTTACTTATAGTTAGTATAATGTGTAAAGTGGACTATCATCATAAAGTGTAACCCTTAATTTTCGATTCAGAACACATTGATTCATCAACTGGTATATTATGGATTTATTTTTATTTTATTTATTTATTTTTTCATGGTTTTTGAAGTGGGACCCATCCACTTCCATTATATGGATTCACAGATTTGGTATTTTTCTAAAGATCTCGGTGCAGAGAAGAAGAAAATAAATACATCTGGGATAGCATGAGAGTAAGTAAATTGAGTATCCCTGTAATTGGATGGGTTGCTTCCTATATTTCACCTGATGTAATCATACATAAAACAATAATAATAATAATAATAAAAAAAAAAAAAACATTTGGAGTGTTCTTCCAGATGTGGTTGGCACATTTATATTAAAGCTCTTCAGTACAAATTGAGGTCTAGTGCAGATAAAAAAAGGAAATTAGATGGGGAATGTCTTGCCATTTGGGGTCCCTCAAAGTCTAAGGCCCCAGGGCCCAGTCGGTAAACTTACCCTGCCAGCAAACTTTAATAAATTGGTGTATTTCATCTTGTAGGTGGTGTGATGGTTTGATCTATGCTCCCCAGACTCATTGAAGTTTAGACTCGGCATCTGCTGTTGCACAAAGGTGTGATGGAGATTTCCAACACCTCATTATTCTTGATTGAGCTGTGGGTGAGAAACGCCCCTAAAGGAGCTACCAAAGGCACTCTCTCTCTCTTCTGTGTCTCAAGTGAAATAAGAGCAACACATTTTTATGGCTCGACATTTATAACCCCCAGCATATGTACCTGAGGAGTCCCGCCTCTCCCTCCAGCACATGAATAATGAATAAGGCTCCTACATAAAACATGATGCTGGAATGCGTGTGAAGGAAAACAAGTGTTCATGTGCCCCTGTTCCCTGGGATCCGGTTCTGGTTCAGTGTCAGTCACAGATGGAGAGGAAGACATGCCAGCTAGCTTCAATCAAGAGATTCCGCTTTTTGTGGCTATGTTTCATGAATAGATCCTACTCAACACATCACTATGAAAAACAGGCCCTCATCTAGCCACAAGGAAATGCAATATTATATTTGAGAGGCACCGCTTTCATGGTGCAAGAAGAAGCCCTTGTGCTTTGATGCTAAATGACAGATAGCGTAGCACTTTGCGGCGAGCAAGGCTTCTTGTTGGGGCTCTAGGGAGAGCAGCGTTACCCCATCAAACAGATGCTATTACACCCACGCACAAGCTAGCGAGAACATAGATGTCTCTATTAAAATAGAATGTTTCGAGAGGAACAAAGGGCAAAAAAGACTCACAGCTGATCATTGAAGGGAAATAATAATCTTACATGTAATGTCACATGTCTGTTCATTTGCTAGCAACATGATAGGCAAAGGGTTTAGGAATAGATCAAATAAATAAATTATACATATAAAATTTTCTCTCTAAATAATAATGTTTATAGCACATTGGTTTGTAATGACATGAGAGTGATAAAAAAAAATGGTTTTGTGGAATTTTTTGAGTGCAGAGCACTGCTGATGTTTTTGTTGAAGTTTATTTTCTTCATACCAGAAGCCTGACCTCAGCGTTACCTACATTTAGAACAGAGATAACACTTACAGACGCTCACCTCTAAACCAGCAGACTCAGTGAATGAGACATTTGTGGCTGCGTGTAGAGATAAGAGCGGCTCTGCTGCTGAGAGTTTGCAGAGGCTTGAGAAGAAGGAAAATGATTGAATCAGTCACATTATGAAAACGAAAGGAGCACTGAACATCCATCTGCTCTCTACAGCCTGGTGACCTTGAAGCAATGAGTAGGTTCTTTGCTCTGGTCTTCACTGACAAGCATACAGGCATCCATCAACACATGTTTTTGCATTCTAGGGTCTGGCAACATTTAGAATTGAAGAATTACCTTCACTTTGCTTGGTGTAAATTGTAATTGATTTGAGCATGTTGAATATGAACAGGTAGGGACAGGAAATGGAATTTACTTCACTTGGAATTCAAAATGTCCAACACTAACTAATCAAAAGCTAACAATAAGTAATAAATAATAATTCAACTCTGCATGATCTATATTATCTCTGTTCAGGGACTGAAACTGCAAAAGGCTTGTCAATATCTACCAAACTATATAAACTTAACCAGTCACAAATCTGTACAGCATTATTAAACAAATATTTTTCATAGTTTTTGGACTATTTTAAGTAATTAAGTGAGATTGATATATGGGAAATCAGCGCACGGTGTCAACAGACAAGGTGGTGCCACTGCTCTAATGAGCTCAACAGTGGCCCACATTTCGTATGTTTTTTTTTTTTTATTTGTGTGTGTGTGTGAAAAAATGGAAATGCATCATGCCCTAACTTAGAGCCATAGATAGATTTGAGACATTATACATTACAAGATTGTAGTGGAGGATATTATCAGTGAGTGTCAGTTCACCAATTCTTCAGACTGTAAACATGGGGATTGGCAGCCTATACTAAATGTAATAGTTTTACAAAACTCTACACTACTTGCAGTTTGTTACAGATCTCAGTCAGTTGTCCAAATCAGATTAGTCCAAGTATAAATCCTACATATGCTCTTGTGAATAGCCTGAATAAAGGGCCGTCGCTAGTGGGGTTAAAGGTGGTGACGATAATAGGGACCCACGGCTGAGGGGGGGCCCCTGGCGATCTCAACCAACTGACTGAGGCCAGCCTAAAAAGATGCTCAGGACAGTTGCTGGGCCACTGATGCGCATCTTCACGAAAAAGATGCAGAAGACGCAGAAAAACTCTGAGTAGGCTGAGTAGGCTACTTGTTCGCTGTGTTCAGTACATAATCAGAGAGCCGCGTCTCACAAACACCAACTCCTTCGCATCCTCCTGCACCTAAACCAACAAATACAAATCACAGTTTAAACATGCAAACAGAAAAAGTTATGAAAAGCCCAATTCAGCACTGGCAAGCAAGGTTCTGTGTACACAGGGCACATGCAGAGAGACGCGTCTCAAAGCCCCTGAACACTGATCTTGTTCTTGTACCGACAAATACTTACAAAATGATGTCACAATACCCGTCTTGGAAAGTTTGTTAGAAAAAAAAAAAAAAACTGTTGGTTATTTCTTAAGTGAAGGTAAACGGTGGAGAAAAAAATCATATGTGTATCATTATAATGGATGTATCTTAAATTGAACGCGCCTAATTTTAATGTTTATCCAAGAAAATGCAAGAAAGAAAATCACTTACTGCTCTTTACTGAATTACTTTGTAGTTTTAACAAGAAATTAATCTACAGCCAAACCAAATATTATTCAGACACCAGATTGTGTAATACTTGTGTATTATATAAATTCAATGCACACAGCCTGAAGTAATTTAAGTCTTTGGTTCTTTTAATTGTGATGATTTTGGCTCACATTTAACCCCCCCCCCAAAAAAAAATAAACGAATTAGAATACTTCACAAGACCAATTAAAAAATATATATAATTTACTGTTAACTAAATTTACTCAGTTGAGTTTTTCTGTGTCTTGTGTTTGAATGCTTTAAACTCTTTTGAATAAGGAGTAAGGGCTCCTTTTGCTTTAATTACTACCTCAATTCAGCATGGCATGGATGTGATCAGTTTGTGGCACTCCTGAGGTGGTATGAAAGCCTTCAGCTCATCTGCATTTTTTGGTCTCTTGATTATCATTTTCCTCTTGGCAATACCCCAAAGATTCTCTGTGGGGTTCAGGTCTGGTGAGTTTGCTGGCCAGTAAAGCACACCAACCCCATGGTCATTTATATAACCATATTTGATTTGATATACTGTATATGCTTTTTATTATTATTATTTATTAAAGGGGGGGGGGGGGTGAAATGCTTGTTTTCACTCAGTATTCTGTTAATCTTGAGTACCTATAGAGTAGTACTGCATCCTTCATAACTCCAAAAAGTCTTTAGTTTTATTATATTTATAAGAGAAAGATAGTCTGTACCGATTTTTCCCGGAAAAACACGACCGAATGGAGGCGTGACGTGTGGGCGGAGCTAAAGAATCAAGAGCGCCAGTAGGCTTTTGCGTTGAGAGTGCTAGAAACTGTGACATTACCGTGAGGAAAAAAACATCATCCAAAACAAACCATGGCTAACAGTCAGATTCAGCGTATATTTATGATCCAGAATCAGATCCAGAGGCTGAAATTTAACAAGAGCAGAATCAGCAATGACGTCTCTATGTGGTATGTATTGAAACTGTATATATTTGCTCAGCGGTTTTGGAAAATGACTAAGTTCCACTTTATGTCGTCTTTTTCTTTTTTTTTTTTTAAGCTGTACATGTGGAAGGTGCAGTTTGATGTCAACATCGCATGTTGTTTACTTGATGTGCTTGCGCGCCAATAGCTAAGTTAACAACAGAGATATTTGAAGCAGTTTTACTCACCGCCTGCGGTTCCAACACACGATCGTGACCCTTTTTCATTGGGACTTCATCATCCTTAAGAAATAAACGATACGCAAATCCGGCGTCAAACTGGGCCTTGTTTGTAAAACAAGCATCTTCGAACAACTCCGTCGATGCTCTGTAAATATAAACTCCGTCCACTGGTCCCTTAATGTTTTTTTTTTTTTGGTAATCTGTGCAGGGTTGTCTTGCCCTGGCAACCAAAAACACACTTCTTTTGTGACAATTCGCTCTCGCTCTGATCAGTGAATGTCTCTGCTCCGCTCTGCTCTACAGGAGCGCGCGCTCTTCCAGCAGAAGTGCCCTTAGGACCCATATAAGGAAATTCTGCTCCATTTAACGTCACACAGAGCCATACTCGAAAAAAAAAAAAACTTTCAGAAACTTGTGACAAACCGGAAAGAGTATTTTTGGAACAAAAATACTCCTTCAAACGTACAACTTAATTTTTGAAACTTTGTCCATGTTTAGCATGGGAATCCAACTCTTTAACAGTTTAAACATTTCTTATGATTTTAAATCTGCATTGAACTTTAGATCAAACTCAACTAAACTAATCAGTACACAATTCTGATTTTGTGGTGGATGTGTTCAAATTTGATCATCTTAATTTAAGTGATGAAGGAATTTGAAAGTCTGACAGTGTTGAGCACTACTTTAAGATTAACCCTGCATGGTGTAAATGTTTGAAAATGATTAACAGTTGCAAATAAACATTCATTAGAAATTAAAAAAAAGTAATCAAAAGTAATTAGTTACATTACATTAATTGAAAAAAGTTACACTGATAATGCATTTTAAATAGGGTAACCTGTAATCTGTAACATATTACATTTCCAAAGTACCCTTCCCAACACTGCTAACATAAAAAATGAAACACTTTCAAACAGGGCCCACTGGTATAACCTGCACCGGGGCCCACCCCACAAACCCCAGCTACGGCCCTGCCTGAAAATAAACAAAAATAATATTTGTTCTAGCAATTAATCATAGGTTACTCATATAGCCTATGATACAAAAATATGATACAGAATTCAGAATTCAGAATCTGCCTCACCTAAATTTAAAGTGAGGAACTGCTACTCAATTGAAGCATTATCATTTCAGTTTTGAAAGACATACATCCCTGCTACAAGACCAGTAAACCTAAATCTGCCTTTACAAATTAACTCTTCCAAACTGCTTTTACCAGTTTCCAAAAGTTATGGGAATTTTTAATCTGATGTACATTTCTAAAGATAGTTGGTAAGAGATTAAGGAGTTGTGAAGTTATTGCATGAAGATCGCATCACACGCTTCCCATTGATTCTATTGATCGTGGCCACAGTCCAGTGACAATACACTTTATTTATTCATGTCTACCAATTCTAAACCTCTCACAAGGATGCTGAAAATATAATTGGCTCTCAAATATAAAGTAACTTTTGCCACAGTGGTTTTATATGAATGTTCCCTCAAGTTTAACAAGTTGCCGTTGGTTTGAAATCAATAGGCATCTTCTCATTTGCTGAAGGCTTCTCTCTCTCTCTCTCTCTCTCTCTGAATTTATGTACTTCAGGTGCATGGACCTGATGTGGAAAGCAAATTGTTTGTCATTAAAGAGAGCATCTTATATGCCGCTCGGTTTCTCAACCTATTAAATGCATTTCCAGAGTTCCTCTAGTGGCAAGATTTATATACAGGGATCAGAAAGTTTTGGGTTTTGTTATCCTGTTCTGCTGAGAGTTCAGCTTACCTGTTCTAAGCTAGTAAACTACTCAACCACAAAATGCTCAGTTACACATAATCCTTAAGAACATAGTACAGAACATATTTTTATTACCATTTGAATATAAATGGTTTTCCATGGATTTAGGTTGTTGTTGTTTTTTTTTTGTTTTTTTTTTTGTTTTTTTTTACCAAATGTTCTTTCTGGTGTAAGTTGGCTTTGGTCCATCACTCCATCAAAGTATAAGGTGATGATGCATTCACATTTGTGTCACACATATGCTCATACAATATTGTTAGCCAGTAACTTCTTGTTAATGCCATGTATTACAAACACAGTTTGCACAGTGCAAGTTTTTGGAGTATGCAGTGGCATTCTTCAATCTGGCATGCTTTACTGGAACAGTCTTATCTCATTTTAATATGCATGGTTTCTGGATTTTTGCATTTGACCTTTTTAAGATCATGCCCATGACAAATGACTTTATTGCTGTGTAATTTTATCAACCTTTTCACATCACACTTGCTGCATATCAATTCTTAGTCATTGTTATTGCAGCTTGAAGCTTGGTCTGAAGCCCCCCTCCCATAAGTCATTGTTGTATTGAATCAGTTTAACTGCAGTTTAACAACAAAATAATCACAGCAGAGTACCTTGAATGAAAACTGAGATCTGTTCATGTCAATGTTCAGATTTGAAACCTGAGATATTCAAGAAACTGCCTGAAGCATTTCTGATTTTCTCCGGGTAAACCTTTCAGAGAGAATACATATTTTTAGGTATGGCTTGATAATATTAGTCAATTATTTTTAATAGATTTTATTTTTGATGAACCAATATTGATATAGACGGTTTCAACGGCATCAACATAAACAAACGCTAATGCGCGTGAGCGCTTTTGTGGACCTAACTTAACTTCCGGTAGACTCCAAATAGAATCAATAACAACAGCCAAGTCCCTCTAGAGTAGATATTTTTTGATAACAAACAAAATGTGTTTTCTGTGTGGATCAGGCGGACTTAATGAAAATGCTAATTCATTCTTTGCCAGCAGGAGATGTTTTAAAGCATAGACATAAAGTGCGAGAAATAGAGGTTTCCCCAGTAACAGCTGTAAACAAAGCAGAGCTACGCTCACACGCTGCTTTATCACGCATATAACATGCAAGTCTTCCTTCAGAAATACAGCGATATAAAAACACCCGTACTTCGTTTTGATATTTAAACATAAATGTAAGGACTTATTATTATTAAACGTGCAGTACGTTACGTAACGTTACGTTACTCATGTTTATTTAATGAAGCCTTTTTGAAAATCGATCAGTTTTAAAATTGTGGTGAGTCTCCAAAAATAAATAAATGTATGGGAAACACATCCCGCAGCACTACCACCTGAGCCCAACTTCAGTCTCCTCATCACCTTGCTTTTAACTGCGTTTGTAGATGGCACCGCAGCCCCACCGATATACACAACACAGACCGGAAGTTAACTTAGGTCCAGGCGCGTGCACCCGATGAAACCGTCTATATTCCAAAGATCACTGTACCCATCCTTAGTGCAAGCGGGAGTGTGGAGAGCATGTGAACAGATTATCTCTTCCTCTTTACTACTTATAATAGCATGAAATAAACAAGAATAAACAACAAAAGAAATGTTGAAAGAAACTAATGAAATTAATTATATCTCATGTACAGTAGTTGTAAAATGTAATATTACTGATTACTGCATTTACCTTAGGAAAGCATTTATATATATATATATATATATATATATATATATATATATATATATATATATATATATATATATATAAATAGTATTATTATTATTATTAACCTGATTGTGATGTCTCATTTATATTATGTTTGAATAAATCTGTCATGAAAAATCTGTATACAACGTCTGAAATTAAATATCAGTTGAATCTGGACCCCCTCATACACCCCTGATTCACGATTTCTACTGAGGGGTAACCACCAAAAACACAACCCCGGACCACCCTGTGACTGTGCCCTATAAACGTTGCTTAGCCCCAGCACGCCACTGCACCACTATATACTTGATATAGATATATGAATCAAGTTGAATTGGAATCAGAATATAAATTGAATTAGTCATGGGATTAATTTATGAAGTCTGTGTCAATACCATGGCCTTGTGATCATTTGCTGCCACCAATCTGTCATTTACCTAGACAAAAAGAAAAAAAAATGTTAATTATAAAAATGGAAACTAGCAATTAAAATGCAGCTGTAATATCATGTGTGCATTATTCCCTGTGATAATTGATAGTGGTTTAATTTCACATAGCTATTTTTCCCCTCTCTTAGTTATATTTGGCCTGTGTTTTCAGAGCTTATCGACTCTTCTCACTCCTGTATGTAATTCCTCTAATAGACTGCAACTCTGTCATAACCTTTCCAAGGAATATAATACTCAGGAAGCAAACTAGGACACTGATGTCATTTAGATTAAGGCTGAGCCCAAGAATGTTTTTATTGCATTCAGTGGGTGACAAGGGACCCAATTATCAGACAGGGCTAATGCCTCCAGGGGCTGCCTTTTGAAATTGTTTCACATTTATGCAATAGCGGATGGAGAGTATTTGATTGGGATAAATACAAGGGTCGGGACACAGGACGCAGTGGTAATATTGTCCAAGCAATTAACACATATTTGCTCAAATATGAACCATTTTGTGTCATGCCTTCATCCATAGAATTTAAAATGGTACTGGATGAGATGACGGAGTGCTTGCCCCTACAAGACTTTATTTTTTGTTGATGTAAAAATGATTGTATATAGTTTGCAATCATGTATAGTAGTATTTCTATTCTATGAATTAGGTGTTAGTTAGATATACAAAAGAAAAATGCATTCTTGTTTTTCCGTGCCATGTATTGAATGTAAAATTTGATATTTAGCAGTTTAGGAACAAAACACACCATTAAAGTAGTTTACCTGATTTAGTAGTCATCTGAAGCCACAAATAGCTTTTTGATAAAACTGGTTAACAGCTAAAGCTATTAAAAAAATAAAATACATTTGATTGGATCATCTATACTCAAATCTCATTCACTTTTTCATATATCTATATATGCATGGTAGCTATGAATATATTGAAGCACAAAAGAGATAAAAGAACTACAGTATGCGTGAAGGAAAGGTTTTCAGTAAATAACTGCTTTTAAAGAACTTCGTTAATGGTGCTTTTCTTTTTGGAGCTCGACATCCACTGCTTTTAAACCAGATTTTGCAGAAGTTTATCAAAAGCTTCATTTTTACCATAAACATCGATCGATAATCAGGTCACATGGCCCTCAGGTACAGAAAACATTTAGAGCAATTCCATAAAGCAGCATGTCTTGCCTTTCTTTTGTTTCCAGTAAACCTGTTCATCCCTTTGACGTCACCGTTCTTTAGAATCCTTTGTACAGTTCTCTGCACTGAAACAAATCTCATCTCTGTCCCAAGGCGCTTGCTCTAGGTGGATATTCTGAATGGCTTTGTCTCTGATCTTTCCCAGCCAATTACACAGATGCTGCATCCTCTCACCAGGGTTATGGCATCAGCCTCACTCCCCATCCTGATCATGTTTTGTGATTGGGTTCTCAGTAATGGAGCACTCATTACGGCACCTTCGTTGTCACAGGCATCTGTTTTGCTTCCATTCGGTAGCTTTATGTACTCCCTATACTTCAGCTCTGCGCGGTTGTAATCATAAGTGATGACAAAAGCCTGAGATGTGAACTGGCTGGGTGGAAGGGGACACAGAAGGGTATTACGAACATGCGAGGTTGGCGCCACACCATCTGTCCTGGTTTTGGGCTGCCAGTGTTTGGCTTGTGGTGGTTCCTCATTCCTGACATCGGGCCCTCCCCACTGCAGCAACTCGGCGGGAGATAGTGCTGCCCTCGGCTGCCCCTCGCTCAGTCTGTGAGGGCAGAAATCGGAGTGATTTATTGCATGCTTCATTGTCTAATGGCTGCACTCTGTAAAGACAGCACTGGCTAATGAGTCTTTTAAAATTAGCTGAGACTCACAAGAGATGTAAAAAGAGATGTGTGTGAAGTTTTGTGTTAGTTTGAGACAGATTTCCCTTCCTCACCTTAAAAAGATGACACAGTAAATAAAGGAAATGCTTTTTTTTTGGCTCAGTGAGAGCACCATTCGGCATCACACCAACACTGTTGTTGTTTTTTTTTAGCTTCTCCTAATGTGCAGACGAAACTAATGGACACTGAAGCTCTGGTTTAATATTGTTATTTTGGTTATGAAGTCTAAAGCTGCCTGTGCTTTCTGTTGTTCTTTATGGTTGTTGCTTGTCTGATGACCCCAATCCAATTTTGAATCCATGCAGACTGATCAATTCCGTTAATTTCAATTAAATTAAGTTAAATTCAATTCAAGTTTATTTGTATAGAGTTTTTAGGATACAAATCATTGCAAAGCAACTTTACAGAAAAACACTTTTTACAATATTTAGTAGCTTATCAGTGGTGACTGTCAGTTTATGTGCATATGGCAGAAATTTTCTGAAAAATTAAAATCAAACAGATGATGAACACTATTAACATCAATTATTATATGATGCAATCACACTTTTAGCAAAATTTGGTATGTCCTGTATTTTGATTCAGGGTTAGCATCATCTAAGGTCCTCTGAGGGGATGACATCATCTCTTCTCAGGTTTTCTGGATCCAGACTGAAGCCTGTGTAAATCCTTGTGGCAAAAAAGAGAGACAAATAGAGACATAATTAGCATAGTAGCTGTTCCAACCAAGTAAAATTAATTAGTTTAACTTAAGCTAAAGAATAATAATGCACATTTGATCAGATATACCTTAACTGCAGTCCAAAATTATGAGATGCATTATTTGAATGCTTGGCCAAAGAGATGTGTCTTTAATCTAGATTTATACAGAGAGAGTGTGTATGAACCCTGAACGTTATCAGGGATGCTATTCCAGAGTTTGGGATCCA
Source organism: Carassius auratus (assembly GCF_003368295.1). Taxonomy (NCBI): domain Eukaryota; kingdom Metazoa; phylum Chordata; class Actinopteri; order Cypriniformes; family Cyprinidae; genus Carassius; species Carassius auratus. The sequence continues at coordinate 25,493 of NW_020528684.1, read as the reverse complement.
AATGTGAAAAGGCTCTACCTCCTTAGTGGACATTGTTATCCTAGGAACTACCAAAAGCCCAGCATTTTGTGACCTTAGGGAGAGTGAAAGTGTGGGAGAAGGCAAGTTAGGTACACAGTAGCTAAACCATTTAGGACCTTATAGGTAAGTAACAATATTTTGTAACTGATAAAAAAAAAAATTGAATAGGTAGCCAATGCAGAGACTGTAAAATTGAGGTAATATGGATATATTTTCTTGACCTAGTAAGGACTCTAGCTGCTGTATTTTGGACTACCTGTAGCTTGTTTATTGCATGACAACCACCTAGCAGTGCATTGCAATAGTCCAGTCTAGAGGTCATGAATGCATTAACTAGGCAACATGTTTCGTAGCTTGGCAATGTTTCTAAGATGGAAGAATGCTGTTTTTGTAATATGGGAAATATGGCTTTCAAAAGATAAGTTGCTGTCTAACATAACACCCAGATTTTTTGACTGTAGAGGACTCTACATCTGTCTAGTTGCAAACTGTAATACACAAGATTCTGTGTACAGTTTTTTTTTTTTTTTTGGTCCAATAAGTAATATTTCTGTCTTATCCTAATTTAATAGGAGAAAATTATTGGTCATTCCAATCTTTTACATGTTTAATACACTCTTTTAGCTTAGATTATTAAGTTACATCTGGTCTCATTGAGATACATAGTTGAATATATAGTTCATCAACATAACGGTGGAAACTAATCCCGTATTTTCTAATAATATTACCAAGGGGCAACATGTATATAGAAAATAGAAGGGGACCTAGGATGAATCCTTGTGGCACTCCATATTTTACTGGTGATAAATGAGATGACTCCCCATTTAAATATACAAAATGGTAGCAATCGGACAGGTAGGAGAGCCTGCCCATAAATACCCTTTATAGTTTTGTAATCGATCTATGAGTATGTCATGATCTATGGTGTTGAACGCAGCAATAAGATCAAGTAAAACTAGCAATGAGATGTAGCCTTGATCTGACGCAAGAAGCAAGTGATTTTTAACTTTAACAAGTCCAGTTTCTGTGCTATGGTGGGGCCTGAAATCTGACTGAAATTATTCATGCACATTCCCTTTCTAAAAACTACTATCACTGTAATTAACAAAGACCATTATCTAGAATGCATTTTTAAATGCCCTTTTATTGTTTGGGCAAAAAAAAAAAATTCTTAAAAACATAATAATTATTATGGATGGGCAAAAAGGTAATTTAATTCTACACTGTAAATATATTCTGTATATTGATGGTATTAAAAACTAGCAGCTGCTATTGACATAAATTGCAACATTTACCATATTACTGCATACTTGTATGTTCTAACACATACAATTATTTTACAATCTGCAAATTTGGTTGCAAGATCATTTTACCAAGATCATTCCTGATGTGACCTCGTTCCAAGCAAAGTCTAAGTGATGGAAAGGCGAACAGACGTCTTTGGCTCATAATGATAATTATTTCATGAGCTTAAGGTTTCAATTATCCATTATCAGTTCAGCAGAAGGAACACTCCGAGTAATAGAGCTAAGTTTAGCCATGCGGTGGTTGGTATAATTCTTATGGGAACTTAAATTAAAGTGCATAAACTCCCATAGGACATTTTTTTTCATTTAAAGGGGAGATACAGAAGCTAAGCTGTGAGCATTTGTGTGTTTTGCTTTGAGGGCCCTCCACGGTTTTCTGAGGAAACACATCACTGTCGAAGTTTCTGTGGGTTGTGATAATGTTTTAATTTTTTAAAAGCATTTCTATTTCATAACAGTCATTTTGAAGTGCTGTGTCTATATACATTATGCTCCACACACAGAAGCCTGTTCACAATCGAGTGAAGTGACTATCTTTCTCATAACTGAAGACCATCACTGTTATGTGATGTTTGATCTATGATGGCAACAGGACATAGCTTATGAGCCTGATGGGAAGGTGTTGAGCAGCTCTGAGCGTAGGACATTAGATTGATAGCGCTGAAGAAGATGAATCATATCAGGAGGGACCATGAATCCTATTCAGTTTAGTCAGGAGACCAGAGATTGTATGTTCCCTCAGAACAGATGATTTCACAGTGCAATATATCCACTGGTGGTGGAGGAGGAGATAAGCACTTTATAAATGTAAGGAATTATATTCATCCACTGAGATGTTGTTTAACTCTATGTGAATTTATGCTAAAAATAAACATTTGCACATTGTACTGCAGTAATATGACTATATGTACACAATATAGGACATATAATTTGTTGAGAAATTATTATAACCATTGAAATTATAGCCCATCATTGTAGTATAATAAGAATTAATATATATATATATATATATATATATATATATATATATATATATATATATATATATTCATATTATTAGCACTGGCATTATTATTAGTATTAGTAGTTTTGCAACCCAGTCTCATAAAAATACGTACCTCTGGGTACGTTTCTGCAAGACCATTTTTACGTACCTCACTCCACGTTTCGCAACAGTTTCAAAGAGAATTGTCCACTGAGTGGCGCTAAAACACGGGTTTAACACGTGGATCCTAGCAATTTTGATTATGTTTTTCTAGTTACGTATTGCTGTGTTTTTATTATGTTGCTTCTGGTACGTATTGCGGTAGTTCAGAATTCATAGATCCAGGGACCTTCGCTAAAATGTATGCCTAAACCTACCAAACAGTATTAACAAACGCAGAACTGATATAAAAACGCATTTGTTGATGTCGTTTCAACTAACTTATATGCAGATTTGAACAGCTTTGTCGAACTGTGGTTACATGGGATTCGAACTGGAGCTCTTCGCCTCTGCAGTCCATCTCCTAAACCTACCGCCTCTGAAAACCCATAGATATAAAGCTGGATATGTGTGATAGTAATGTTCAAAAGCATCAGTTTTCAAAACTCCCAGCATATTAATATTGTTTTGAAGTTTCAACATTATATTCTTCAAGTAATTCTGCGAAAAATACACTTTATTAATTGAAACTCTTTACATTTGTGTGAAAAGGAATAAAAGATGTCAGAGTTTTACTGCCTCTAGTGTTCATTTCTTTTGGAAACTGCAGTGATACGTACTTATTGGTACGTATTTCGTGTCTCGCTAAAATGTGCACCCAGGTACGTTTATGCCATGAGACCGGGTAGTATTTTTGTTTGTCGACATATCATCCAAATACATAATATTTAAGAAACATTAGGCAGGAAATACTTGAACTAAAACCAATTTATTATTATTATTATTATTATTATTATTATTATTATTATTATTATTATTATTATTATCTAATTAGGCCATATTAATTAATTGAGTTCTTCTACATTTACTTACAGAGTAAAGAGCAGCATGCACTTACTTATTCTTAGAGTTAGGATTAGAATATGATATTTGTTTGTAATTATGGGTAATTTACTGTTAATTTACTGTAAAACAATGTGTAGAAAGAACACTGTATAAAAAAATAAAAAAAAATAAAAAAATAAATAAACACCTTGTGTTACCCATACTCCCATACTTCATCGATGGTTGGGAATGGTTTTCAACAAATGACATACTCTGAAGGCACAGGAATTTGGACACAGTGCCATTTTGCATTTTTGTTTCAGTGTCAAGCATGGGGTTTATTAATGACTCATTTTAATAAATGGTTATAGTTAATAAATAAGCTGATTAGAGAGACACAGTTGAAAGGGTTTAAAGTGCAAAAGTGACATTACAGATGCAAAATAATCACATCTTATATAACTGCACTGCAGTGTTGTGCCTGAACGCGTTCATTAACTCGTTCATATTTTGGGTGAACGTGGACTCAACGTGCTGTTTTAATGTCTGATGAATGTTACTGTCAACTCGTTCATTCTGGTGTCTGTGAACGGCACGCTCTCTCAGGTTAACTTTGTTCAATAGGGTGCCAGATTTCTATAAAGCCTTCCAGGCGAAAACCCGGATTAAACACACCGTAAACGGGTCTTAATATGTAGCGGAAAAACACCCAATCTGGCCACACCAGCCACCAGTGTCGCACCCCCGTCCGCCGCATGCGTGACGCGTCATCAAAAAAAAAAAAAAAAGCATGGAGGCGACAGCAGCATGTAGCAAGAAGACGTATGATCATTTAAAATAATTTTATGATGTTTATGACAAGGTCGGTGAGAATGGGAGACAAAGCATTAAAGCAACAATGGGGAAATGATGAAATGCTGTCCCCTCAATGCTAATGTAAACCCTGGTTGGATAAGGATTCAAAATTGGATATGAAGGTGAAATCTGACGCATAGCTTCATTGTTAAAACTGATAAAATAATTGCTGTCTGTGATTCTATATGGGCTGTGGCAATAATTGTGAAAAATAATAGCTCGCAGCAACATATGGAAAAAAAGAACTATGAACTAGTTCATTTTTGGAACTTAGTGAACTTAGTTCAAAATTTTGTAGTTTGAACTATGAACTGAACTAGTTCATTTTAAAATTTGTGAATTGAACTTTGAACTAGTTCATGTAGAAAGTGAACTTTCCCAACACTGCTGCACTGACATTTTCAGATGAGAACAAATTTTGAATTGAATTAAGCTGTGTAATAAAACTAACTTTGTAACATCAACACATTTATTGAACTGAATTGAATCAATTCTGAACAAATTTGAGCTGAATAATGACATATTTGATTGAGACATTTTAATAATGGCATACAGATATTGCTGTCTGTATAGCTGCTATTTTTCATGTTTGTTTATGTGAAACTGCTTTGAAATTGTATAAATAAATGTGATTTTACTGCACTAGTCAAATGCATTTAGAAAGTTTGTATTGGTAGTTTTTTGTTGTGATGTGGCGTAAATATAATATGAAAACTAGCCTATTCTATCCGTTGACTTTCGATTTCTACAAAATAAAAAATAGACGACCAGTCCACTTCAGGTTTTATTGTGGTATTGTCTTTCAATGCTTACAGAGACTGTTGACAGCAAAACATGAACTCTCAGACACAAACCAAGGATCCTCTCCACCTGTAGCTGGTGTGTGGTGAGCACACTGGTGCCGTTGTCCTGTGGCTGCCATTGCATCATCCAAGTGGAGACCGGTTAGGAGACCACACATGATTGTAAAGCACTTTGGGTGTACAACAATACACAATAAAGTGGTATATAAATGCATCATTCATTCATTCATCCTGTCAAAGAGTAAAAAAACACTTCATGCAGTTCCTGTTTTAATGTAGGTCTACAGAAATCCTTAAGAAAAAAAAAAGTCACATTTATGTCAACCTAACCAAATATTATTGTTGTGAAGTGGTCGGGGATAGACGAACCGTATCTTTACAGTTGATCTCTGGTTGATTTTTTTGTTGTGGTTTGGTCTGCATTTGTTGGCTTGTGTCCTCGGGGCAGAAGGGAATGTTGTTGGTATTATGCAGACTGCAGTTTGATTTAATTCACAGTAGGGCTGTCAGACTGATATGTTAGGCACATAAAGCTAGATGCCGCACACTTGCCCATTATAGCAGTGCTTTACTCTTATACTTTTTCTGGTATCAGTATAGTCAAGTAAAGCAACAGATCAACATTAATTAAGAAAACAGTGTGTCAGTTAAGCAAAATGACAGTTAAAGGCAGTTCATCATTGAATTCAGTGATGTCATCATGCAGCTCAGTTCAGTTTAAAAAGTGTCTCTGCAATCATTTGCAATCAAGTCAACGGTATCACTGTAAATGAACTGTCCCCAACTAAGCAAGCCAAAGGCGAGAGTGGCAAGGAACCAAAACTCCGTTGGTGACAGAATGGAGAAAAAACATTGGGAGAAACCAGGCTCAGTCAGGGGGACAGTTTTCCTCTGACCAGATGAGCCATTTATGCTGCATCGCCCAGGGAGCAGTTGGGGGTTCGGTGCCTTGCTCAAGGGCACCTCAGTCGTTGTGTTGCCAGCCCGAGACTCGAACTCTCAACCCTAGGGTTAGGACTCAAACTCTCTAACCACGAGGCCACGACATTCCCTAAAAGAGTATTTTGTCAGAAGTGGAATTGTGCAGAAGCATCTGTTTCCTGTGGTCTTGTCCTGGTGGTCCTCTGAGACAAGGTCTTTACAGGGGATCTGTATCTGGGGCTCTAGTTGTCCTGGTCTCCGCTGTCTTTCGGGGCTGTAGATGTCCTTTCTTGTTGCTGATCCACCATCTGGTCTGGATACGTACTGGATCCGGGTGACTGTAGTGACCCTCTGATCTGGATACAGACTGGATCTGGTGGCTACGGTGACCTCGGAATAAGAGAGAAACAGACAAATATTAGCGTAGATGCCATTCTTCTAATGATGTAGCAAGTACATAGGGTGTTATGGGAAGTGTTTCCGGTTCCGGTTTACCTAAATAATGCAGCCTAAAAATCTGATATGGATATTCCGAGCATATTAGTATGTTATGTGTAAGCCAGGTTAAAGAGATGGGTCTTTAATCTAGATTTAAACTGCAAGAGTGTGTCTGCCTCCCGAACAATGTTAGGTAGGTTATTCCAGAGTTTAGGCACCAAATAGGAAAAGGATCTGCCACCCGCAGTTGACTTCGATATTCTTGGTATTATCAAATTGTTAGAGTTTTGAGAACACAGCGGATGTGGAGGACTATAATGTACCAAGAGCTCGTTCAAATACTGAGGTGCTAAACCATTCAGGGCTTTACAAGTAATAAGAAATATTTTTAAATCTATACAATGTTTAATAGGGAGCCAGTGCAGTATTGACAGGACCGGGCTAATATGGTCATACTTCCTGGTTCTAGTAAGAACTCTAGCTGTGGCATTTTGTTCATTAAGCATCCAGAACAACCACCCAATAATGCATTGCAATAATCTAATTTTGAGGTCATAAAGGCATGGATTAATATTTCTGCATTTGACATAGGTCGTAATTTCTATATATATTTGAGATGGAAAAATGCAGTTTTACAAATGCTAGAAACTTGGAATATAAACCCTCTATGGACACCTTGGCAACTGAATCACCATTTGCTAGTTAGCTAGTAAATGTTTAGTTTACCGCCAGACTGACATATATATAATGTCTTTAAAATGGCAGAGTTTTTTAAATACCTGAAAGTACACTCTTAACTTCAGTTAAGACAGGAAAATACAACAAATAATATTGTTTGTTGTGACAGCAAGTCGTGTGCCTTAACACTAGAGTTTAGATTATGTCATATACATGTGTATTTGTACATCCATTCAGATGAACTGAAAAACAGCACAGATCACCTGATTGATCTGAAGCGCTCAAGTCCGAGTGTTCAGCGAGTGAAAATAAATATGTGCTAAACTTATACTTAGTCTCCAACACGAACACTGACGAGTAAGACTTTGGCTTATATTAGACATATTTTAGTCGCCCAGAGTAAAGATTTAGTCACATATGCAATTGAGTTACTGGTATATTCGAATGATGGTTACACACTTTATCTTAAGGTCAAGTTCTCACCATTAACTATATTAACTATGAATTTTGCCTCAAAAGTTTTTAATGAATTTTTTGGATTATTTTTTAAAGATAATTTTAAGCATTTTTGTGTTTTAATTTTTAAGTAAATACTCGCTTTAAATAAAATACATACGAATACTCATGAAATGGTGTTGGATATTTAGTGAACCTGTGTGAGCAACAAAGGACCAAGCAATTTCTTCTATATCATGGCATGTTTCTCAGATTTTATTGTGCAGGAATTTCTATTGTATTATAGCAAAAAAAAATAAAAAATAACACAAAGTTACTGTCTAATGACATTTACTCTGAATCTTGAACTTGTTGATATTGTTTACCATGATTAAAAATGGACTGTCATATATATCTAAACATGTAATGTTGTGCAAGTTTGCCTTCATTTTCATGATGTATATTTAATTATTATTTCAAAATGTTTAACACTTGAACAGACAAATTCAAATACTGGATAAAAGTTTTGTCAGGTGTTATTTAAGAGCCTTCCACATAGAACATGATTATTTTCTTTCTTTATCATATATCTTTGTCGCAAGCTGTTTTTGTCAATGTAATGTTACATTTCCATGGTGACTACAAATTAGCCTGTATAAATAAACAAAGGAGCCTGTATAATCAATGTTTATATTACTGAGTTGTTTCAATACGAAGTAATTCACTTTCATCCTTCTCCTTTTATCATCTATCCTAACAGAGCAGTTGAGGGGATGATATGCAGTTATTGCATAAAAAGCTCTCTGAAGGCAATAACAAGGCACTCTTTTGAGTCACTGTCCTTCTGTTATATGAAATTGACACTTGGATCAACAAAACCACATATTTCCTGAGCTGCTGTGATGATTGATATAGGGCCCTATCATACACCTGGCGCAATGTGACGCAAGGCGCAGCGCACTTGTGTTTGTTAGTTTCAATCTGGCACCGTTTGCATTTTCCCGTCCAGCGCCGCGTCGTTTAATACGAAAATTTGTTTTCACCCATTTGTGCCCTCATGGACGTGCTGGTCTAAAAAAAGGTGTGTTCAGGTGCATACCTTTTTCATTTCTGTGCGTTCTGTAAGTGTTATTTGACGCACCCACCGCTAGCCTAGCTTAGCACAAAGACTGGATGTAAATGGATACTGTTAGCATAGTAATTCCAATAAGTGACAAAATAATGCAAACATTTTCCTATTTACATGTTGTGATCTGTATAGTCACAGCGTGTACAAATAACAAGGCTATATGAGACAGAGACCATTTTTAATCGTATAAATACTGGGAACTATATTCTCACTAGGCGTAGGAACACAGCTAATGTTACTTGGGTGGAGTGGCTACTTGGGCGGAGTGATTAGCGCAGCACACGAGACGCCTTGTTGATGGTTCCGTAAACAAAACAAGTGACTAGCTAGACGGGACTTGTGATCATGGCTGACTTTTTTACTGTGTATCAAACCAAGATCCAGAACCATATAGTTTTGAGCCAGAATACACAGACGAGGAGTGCTGTAAGACAAGATGTCGAAAGGAGAATCAGAACGAACACAGACTGGTGCTGTAAATGTGGAACATGCCAACCTATGCCGACAAAACAAAGAGTCCCTTTTTTATAATGAATGGGACCGGGTATTGCCATCACTGTCAAGGCTTGATGACAATCAAAATATTTGCGTCACTACCACGGAAGATTTCTCTGCCCTAATACACCCGGAAGTTGTCGCTTTTTTTCCCCATTGTGACAAGATCAACTGGAAGAAACGGTCCATGCCGAGTGAACCTAATGGTCAGCTGTCCACCAAGTAAGTGATTTTGTTATAATGATCACAAGCAGTGTGTTCATGACAACACAATAATAACAATAAAGGGGATACATGGAGCCCCTATTCACGTAATAGTGTCACTACTAAGGTTATATTACATTAGCATGGCACTGTTACAGTATGGCTAATGTTAGTCATCTCAAAACATAACGGAACACTTACTGCAGCAACAGGTGATCCAATTTTTCCTGTCTTTATTATCGATGGGATGGCTGTATCCTTTAGCACACGTTTCATGGTCCGTGTGGCAACTTGCATTTTTTCAAAATAGTCGTCCACAGTAAAATGTTCAGAGCAAACGAAATACTTCGTGATGGTGTTTACAGGTGTGTTTGGATCTATTTCCAGAGCAAGTAGCCATCGATTCATCAGGTCAGCGTTTTGGGTTGGAATTCTATGAAACATCATAGTATTACCTGGTCTCCCGTTTATTGTCGCAGCTCTTTACAATACAGCAAACACCCATGATTGTACACTATAAATGTACTATCTAGTAATTGCTGATTCTATTACTCCAACTCTGAGCGAACTCTCTGCTCATCACCACGGCGTGTCTCAGGTGCTGCGCTAATCACTCCTCCCAAGTAGCCACTCCACCCAAGTAACGTTAGCTGTGCTCCTACGCCTAGTGAGAAAATATAGTTCCCAGTGTTTATACGATTAAAAATGGTCTCGGTCTCATATAGACTTGTTATTTTTACACGCTGTGACTATTCAGATCACAACATGTAATTAGGAAAATGTTTGCATTATTTTGTCACTTATTGGAATTACTATGCTAACAGTATCCATTTACATCCAGTCTTTGTGCTAAGCTAGGCTAGTGGTGGGTGCCTCAAATAACACTTAAAGAACGCACAGAAATGAAAAAGGTATGTACGGACTTATCTAACTCTGGGGGATGCTGTGAATAAGCTAAAGTCCCAAAAAGTCGGAGTGTTCCTTTAAACACACTTTTTGCTCAAAATTGTTCAAAGAAAAGAAAAAAGAAAAAAAAAACAGCAAGACCACAAGACATTTAGAAATCAAAAAAGAAGCAAATAAGTTATATTTCCTCAAGTAAAATAATATAAATTATTTATTATACAAAAAAAAAAAATAGAATTCACTACAAAACTGCCAGAAGTCAAAGTTTGGAAAGATATCATGATATTATACGTATATTTTAGAACACATATTGTGCTTAATTCTCGTTACAGTCTGTACAGGCCATATTGACCCCTTGACTTCTTTTTTATTATTATTATTATTATTTTCTGGGAACAAAGTCTCTGACTCTGTGTGAGTTTTTTTTAAACAACTTAAAAGAAGGGTAGCATGTGATCTATTTAAATATGTATGTCATCGTGCTAAACCAATGCAGTTATCTCTGATTTATTTATTTATTCATTTTTATAGGACAGTGAATTTTGAAAGCAATCAACTTGTTTAGAAGTTCTTGTTTGGTAAATTTGCCTCATTGTGTAAACCTTGTGTACAGTAAACATGGTGTTGTCATATTATGTATCATGCCTTTCCTGCTGGTGTGGCAAAGGATTTGTTGTGGTTTTGTCTGTAATTTTCAAGCTCAGTGCATTTTGTGGTTTTATCTGCTTTTCAGACTCTGGAAAAGGAAAGAAAATAGCTTTGACTCCAGTGTGAACTTTTGCAGTAATGGCCGCTCTTTTGCAGCAGAGAATCAGTTTTAAATTGTAGGAACTTTAATGGGGTGGTCTCGGCAGACCAGGCTGCTGTTCACCGCCGTTTCCACTAAAGCCGCAGGCAGGTATGTGTGAGCAAGGTCTAATTATGAGCAGGGGGCAAAGTGAACAACTACCTGTCCATTTCTCAACACAATAATGATTAGGGAGGACATGACCTCAAGTATAAAACTGCTCGGTTATAGATTTTTTGTGTGTGTGTGTGTGTGTGTGTGTGTGTGTGTGTGTGTGTGTGTGTGTGTGTGTCTGTCTGTCTTGAAACATCCTGTTAAAATACTACCAAAAATAAGCTGAAAAAAACATGAGAGACACAACCATCTTAGTATTGTCTATTACTATATAATCTAACATTTACAGTATATACATAAAAGTATTAGATTTCAGTGATACTTGGATTTAAAATTATACATTAAATTATCTTACATATCTTAAACTATATTGTACTTGACATTCAGAGCAACTATGAGATGAGTAAGTCAAATAGAGTAAACAAATGCATAGAGATTCACATTGAATACTGTCAAAAAATGTAAAAATGTAAATCTTTTAGTTCCATGAATAATGATTATATAGGCCATAACCTCAAGTATAAAACCACTCAGTTTGAGTTTTGCAGCTAGTCTGCTGTGCAGCGTTCTGTTTAAAAAGACTTCCCTGAATAGATTAATAACATGCACGTGATGAGATACAACCATGTAAGCGAAAATTAATACTCTGTGTTGATCTGCCATATTTAATAGGACTTTGTGTTTTTTGCAGTGGTCTTTGACATACATGATTGCGTAGGAGGCAATGCAGTTTCCCTCATAATTACTTTTTGGTGTTTCGCTCTTGTCTTTTGTCAACTTCAATAATACGTGAACACTTTGAGTTCTTGGTGTGTTTGTGTGGGTTAATGTGAAAGAGAATGATGTGATGTGATCACATACATTGAGTGGTGAGATGTGACGGATACTCTTTACTCTCTGTGGCTCAGTTTCTGTGTGGAGACATCAAAAAGGACTGTCACACAGTCATTACTACAATATGTGTATGCTACCATATAAAGTACTCATGTGATTGGCACATTGAGGTAGTATAGTCTTTGGCGCTTATGTACAGTATGGACTGTACAGTAGCAGATGTGTTGTATACACACTTTTTATGCACACTTTTTATGTAGCTGCAATATGTGGCAATGGTTTTGAATGTTTGCCTGTTTTAATTAATTGGTTCTAAATGGATATTCACAGTGCTATTTTGTGACCACTCAAAATGTTTACCATATATATATATATATATATATATATATATATATATATATATATATATATATATATATATATATATATATATATATATATATATTTAGTATGTGGGTTAATATTGCATTTAGATTGTTTAACTATACTTTTACTATAATTTAATTCTTACAAAAAAAAAAAAGCTTGAATCCAGTAGGCTGCAGCAAGTGTTGAAATCATGTTTTTATATTATTTCTTTCTTTCTTTCTTTCTTTCTTTCTTTCTTTCTTTCTTTCTTTCTTTCTTTCTTTCTTTCTTTCTTTCTTTCTTTCTTTCTTTTTGTGTGTGGTCCTTTCTTACCCCTTTTAGGTAATTTCACAACACACAACGAATGAAAATATTGAGAAATTATAGTAAGCATAGTAGTTTTTAAATGGTACCAAATTTAAAACAGTGATAAACACCACTAATTGCTCAAAATACCAATTTATACACTGACTGTACATGTGTTGGTTTTTCTGGATACACTTTGAAGTCAAGACTCAAACATATTGGTCAATGTTTTTTTAAATTAATTTTACATTTTAAATTTTAGATTAATCTGGATCATCCATCAAATGTACTTAAGTTTGTAGAGTTGCTGTACTTTTAGTTACTCAACATTCACGTTTGTTCACTGGGATCTTATGTCATACACAAGGGTCTAGTACAGGGAGGATGTGAATTGCAAGGCGGTAAGCTGCGAACCAACTTTAATTGAACACATTGATTGATTAAGAAGGTTTATAGCGCTGTAATTTTCTGCCTTGGTTAAACAGATATATCATAATGAAGTAATGTGATGGACTCCCAGTGGCACATCAGTGAAAGCACTGCTAATCTATGAAAGATGGCAAGAAGAAAGTGTTGCATGCTAAAAATAAGCAAGTGGGACACCCTTATTCCTAGCACTGGGATATTGAGCTTAGCTCTGTTGTGGGCCTTGGAGGGCAAGGAAATTACCTAATGTTATCTGAAGAACTAAATAGTGCGCTTAGCCAACTTGCTCATGCATATATTCAGTCTAATTACAAATAAAGATCTCTTGCCTGAGCAGTTTGGCATCCTCGGATAATAAGATGAACTCCACTTTCAGGTTATATGGCATCAGATTAATGCTGCATGTTCACTAAAACCATCCAGAAATATGATTTCAATCAAACTTAGTCTGTTCGTAGTCCTCTTATGCATCACTTTCCAAGGTGAACATGTCCTCTTTCACAATGACAGATGGAGCAAATGTACAATTTAAAAGACAAATGATGCCTTCATTAAACTATGAGTGCTGCCCTAAAGCCTAGTGGAAAATGCAGAGCTTTAAAGACCTGAAATCAGGCTCTGCAACTCTTTAGACACATCTGAGGAGTGCATTTTAATGTAGCTGAAGCCAGAAGATGCAGATATATATATATATATATATATATATATATATATATATATATATATATATATATATATATATATATATATATATATATATATATATATATAGGATTGTGAAATGATTGTGTTTTCTTTCTCCTTTTTTTCTTTTCTTCCTTTTTTAATAACGGAAGTAGTTCAGCAAATAATTTTATAGTTATTCACCCTCAAGTCTTTTCAAACCTGTCTGACATTATTTGTTCCATGAATGTTTAGAATGTTCAAGTTAATACATATTCCACAATTTCTGTTTAATTGTTTTATTTGTTATCTATCTGTGCTTTGTGGTTTTCCTCACCTTCAGCAATTTTAACGTCAAGGGTTTTTCAGCATCCGTCTCCGTTCATCCGCATTTGATCTTAGAAAATGAAGTTAATGACATTTAATTAAGCTGAGCTGCTTAGTTCAAACATTAATCAGAAACAATGTCTAGATAAAGTATGTACTGTAAGTAGTACCAATACATACATTAACTTGCTTGCTACCATGTGTGTGTGTGTTACCCAGCCCTTGTGTTCAAGCTGTTCTGCTGTTCATATATATATATATATTATTTTTTCTCTGGATCAAGATTTTATATTGGACATCAAGTTAACCCCCTCTCAACTTGGTCAACCTGTTAAACCTGTCAGCTTAAAACCCATCTCTTCCATCTTTATTTGACCCTCTAACTGTAAAACTCCATTTAAAGAGTTCAGTTACAGTGTTCCTGTGGCTCAATTGGTAGAGATTTATTAATAGGAATCACAGCAGCTGGTTATTAGGTTCTTTTGTCTGCTATTTCTTTAAGAGCTGCAGCTGCTGAATGTGACGTGGATCTGACACGCATTATATTTTCTCACAACGTCTCTATTAATGACCTGACGAGGGTAAATTAGATGTGTCATATGAGTGAGACAGTGCTGGGCTGCTCCAGGACAGTTTTGAAAACTAATTCAGAGACATGTTCTTTAAAGTGGATCATACACAATATATTACATGCATGCACAGTATTAAAGCTGATTTTTCAGACTGCCAATTATCCATGAAGTCCCTGGTAGAAAATGGTGATAGCTACGCCGAGGTCATGGTTCATTTCCCAGAGAACACACACACAAATATTATCACAAACAAGTGCTGTATAGCAGTGTGAAATGATCAAACTGACTGTATCAGTAAGTATTGTGACACTAATACTGTTCAACCCCATGGCTTTCCTCTTTATTCTCTATTTCTTTCGTATCAGGTCTTAATCTGCAGGTTTATTGCAAATTCAGCATGAAGCAGAATCATGTTTTATTAAATAAAGATTTGTTTTCCCTACGGTTAGAGGACAGCTTGTAATAACAGAAAAAAACTAATCCAACAGCTATGAATAATGATATGGCCCTTTTTTTTATATAACATAAATTCACCTTGAACCAGGACCAGTTAGACATTCTAACTGTTCTAGACATTAGGAGGCCATGGACAAAATTCATTTTGGAGCCTCCACCCCACCCCCATCCTTTTTATTTATACAACATTTCATTTTGCATTTTGCATAATTTTACTTGTACAAAAGTAAGGGCAAATGGCTATTTTTACTGTTTTTGAAAGAAGACTCCTATGCTCATCAAGTCTGGATTTATTGAATAAAAAATACAGAGAAAAACAAAAAAAACAACAAAATAATAATAATAATAAGAAGAAGAAGAAGAAGAAGAAGAAGAAGAAATATTAATAATACAGTAGAATATTATTACAATTTAAAATAATGTTTTTTTCTATTTTTCTATACTTTAAAATATATTTATGTGATACAAAATTGAATTTTCATCAGCCATTACTCCTGTCCAGTCAGATCAGTGTCACATGATCCTTCATAAATCATTATGCTGATTTATTATCAATGTTACAAATTTGCTTAATATTTATTTAACAACATGTAATATTTTTTTTCATAATTTTTTGATTATTGAAAATCTGTATACACACACACACACACTAACACTCATGTTTGTTTTTGTGGAAAGTGGGGACATCCTATAGGCGTAATGGTTTTTATACTGTACAAACTGTATATTCTATGGCCCTACACCAACCCTACACCTAACCCTAACCCTCACAGGAAACTTTGTGCATTTTTACACTCATTCATGCTTTATAAGCATTTTTAAAAAATGGGGACATGGGTTATGTCCTCATAAGTCACCCTCTCATTGTAATACCTGTGTCATACCCATGACATTATACAGAGTTGTGTCCTGATATGTCACAAAAACAAGAGCACATAGTAGGTGGCCAACAAAAAATGATCGCTCTGCCGCCAAAGTGCATTGGCAACGTTTGACTGCTGAATGGCGCTTTGACCACAAGTTATCAAACAAGCGCATCAAAGCACATTTTCGCAAATAGCCGTCAGCTTTGCCTCACCGATGTGTTACATTTGACGGCTGCAGAAAAATAAAGAAAAGCACCGTAGTTAAAAATATTTAATATTCACATGAAAATGTATTATTTAAAGTTATGTGCGTTTCTTAGAATTAATTCAAGCAGGATAAATATCAAGCCTTATATTTTCTCTAAGCTGCACAGGATTACACCATATTTTAGATTTGACACATTTAAAAGGTGTGCAGTATTATCTATATAATATGAATTATGTTATATTATTCTAAAGAAATTGTGGTTTACTTTGCATCGAAGCATTAAAAGTGGTAGCCTATTTTAGTGAGCTAGGCTACATGGATTTATATGCAAAATGTCAATAATCTCACATATTAGGCCTATATTTTCATTTATATTTTAAAATTCCTTCAATAAAACAATGTGCATTTTTGTCACACACTACTTTGTTATCCGTTATCCTTTATTTTGACAGATAACTTCTCAGGAAAAAGATATCTGTCTGTACACTGATTAAGACATTGTTGGGAGTTTTATAAATTATTTACTTTTTTTGGCAAAATGTGAGGCACTGTATAATTTTACTCCCATTATTTAGGCCTAATTTATTTAAAAACAAATAAATTAAACCTGCACGATTTAGCTAAATCATTGAAACTCTAAAGAATGGACTGGTTAATAAAACGTCCTAACGTTTAAACTCAAGTACTGTCATTATAATCAACAAAATGATTTGTGCAGCGCACTTGATGCTGAGTGGACGAGCAGCATTTATTCTTATTTGTCTACATATCTTATTTTAATTACAAATCTTGTTTGGTTTTATTTTGGATAATTGCATGTAAAAAAGATTTACTTTGTAATGCATATGCAAAATGTGAGTTATTATTCATATTCAAGTTTTTGTGTGAAAATTATTAATGTGCATGCATGACAGGGAGGCGCCCTCTCTATCACTCAAATTTTTTCCTGTTAATGAAATAACTTAAAATTGGGGTGTCTCACATGTGAGAAATATATCTTCAGAATTCTTGAAATGTCTACTTTTAAACAAATCAATTTAAAACAAAAGCATTATGTAATCTGTAAAGGTTGCATTTCTCTCTAAACAAGTGTCCATGTGGAGCGAGTCTGTGAATTTCATCTTATAGCTCACAAGAAAACATTTGTTTATTAATAAATAATTAAAATGTCAAATTTTTTCACAATTATTAAGCTACTTCTGCCAGTGCTTTGGTGCATGTGTGTGACGAAGAGGCTGAGGCGGTCGGATCCATCTGCAGTATTTTATTAACACAGGTAAGCCAGCAGAGATATACAGTCATGGAACTCGAGGCTAGTATAAATGGGACATTCTGGCGGAGCGGGATGATTATTTAGAGACGCCGTGATCTCAGAGATTATGTCCCACTGGACAGGAGCCACGATTAGTGCAGGGGAAATCATAGGTTCCGGCTCAGATTCCTCACTGGGACCATCAAACTGTCGGGACAGGGCGTCCGCTTTGCCGTTCTGGGAGCCCGGCCTGTAGGTGATCTTAAAATCTAATCTTGAAAAGAACAGAGACCAGCAAGCCTGGCGAGCATTCAGACACTTAGCTGACCTGATGTACTCCAGATTCCTGTGATCAGTGAGCACTGTAAAAGGCTGACGAGCTCCCTCCAGCCAGTGCCTCCACTCCTCAAAGGCGGTCTTCATGGCCAGGAGTTCGCGATCACCCACGTCATAATTGTGTTCTGCAGAGTTGAGCTTGCGGGAGTAAAAGGCACACGGGAACATTTTCTCAGGGTTACCATACCGCTGAGACAGCACAGTCCCTACTCCTTTGTTAGATGCATCCACTTCAATGATAAACTCCCTTTCAGGATCCGGGTGATGGAGAATAGGAGCCCCACTGGGGTTGGATGCCATGGTACAGACATGGCCGAGGCTTTAATTTCTTATGTGTAGACTGTAGACTGTCTCTTTACTCTATCACTTTTTTATCGAACATATTCTTGCTAAATATTACTGATTTGTTCTGTACTTCTGATCAAAAAAATGCAGACTTGGTGAGCATAAAATTTTGACCGGTGTATGACATATCAACCAAAGCTTCTTTTCAAATCTCTTTTTTGTTTGATAAGATGTTATTGTTGTTGTTATTACTATTTTGCTGTTTTATTTATATATTTTATACCATTTGTAAGTCACTTTGGATAAAAGCGTCTGCAAAAAGACCGGAATATCACTTCAATAGGTGAACACAAGTGCTTTTATGATTTCTCTCCTTGCTGGGAATCTCCCCTCCCATTTGATCAATATTGACCACAGATATTGTCATAGTATTAATATCAATAATATGATAATGTATTGCATTGCTATCTTAAATTTGATATATATGCAATCAAATCAAGTGGAAGAGAAAGAAACGATCGCTACTGAAAAAACTGCTGACTACTCTTGTCTAACTCAGGTTCGGATTTATAGAACGGCTACAGGGTGTCCGGTCAGAACATTAGGTCTCACACCAGGAATGTACTTCAGGGTGATTTATTGTGCAAAGATGTGTGTGGTTCTGTAAATATAAAACAGTATACAAATATGAATAAATGAATAAATACACATTAACAGATCTTTACAGCAGTACTTAAATACTCATAAGTAACAGCATTGTAAATTATCTAAATATAATATATATACAAATATGACTCAAAGTTCTATTAAATAATCGCACTACTGCACTGTGCGTCTGGCTCACGTGCCTAGCTCGTCCGGTGAACAAGCCCGAACATGTTCCCTGAGATGCGTTTCAAGTCTATGCATTATAGCCTAATATGCAATAACATTAAATATTCTATCAAACAAAAACACAGGCGAAATATAACATTTTGTCAACAAGAAAATGTGCAAATATAATAAACAATGTAAACATTTAGGTAGAATGCCGCGGCAGCGGTCATTAATCTCGCTTGTAAACTTATCATACATTTAATTATGTAAATGTACTTACGATTAGTTGCACGCACACATATATCCACACAATCCTTAAACGGGCAACTTCTAACTAATTTAACTATGAAATATTAACTATAAACACATCAACACATCCAGCCTCTATAATGTCTTGGTTCTCACTCCGCGGAAAGATTAGGAACAGTCCAAATCACGAACACAGGCGGGAGGGTTCGGAAGAGTTCACTTTCAAGGGGTGGCCTTTTTTACAGCCGCCCCCAAATTCACAAGGTGAATTTGAACAACAAGGGCCTTACTAAGTATTACAATGTCATTCAGTCAAAGGAGGTAGACAGATGATCTTGGTCACTGGCCTTAGGTAAGTTCTGTCTTTCACTTTGATCTCAGCTGATCTGACTCTGTTATCCTTCCCAGGGAAAACTTGAAGAATCCTTCCAACAGGCCAAAGTTCACGAGGTAGCTGTGGATCCACAATCATAACAGTTTCACCTATCTGTAGGTTGTCTGTTTCTGACATCCATTTCTGTCTGGTTTGAAGGCTGGGTAGGTAGTTACGGATGAATTGCCTCCAAAAGTGATCAGCTAACAGCTGACTATGCCTCCATCTCCGTCGACTCAGAAGCTCAGAATCTTGGTATGTCACTTGGGGAAGTGAGGCGTCCCGCCGCCCCATCAGCAGAATGTTGGGTGTAACCGGGTCAGGGTCAGCAATGTCTGAAGATATGTAACCAAGAGGTTTGGCATTGAGGATCCCCTCAATTTCAATGAGAACAGTCCGCAATACTTCTTCAGTGACTGTCTGTGCTCCGAGTGTCACTTGTAGGGCTGTTTTCAAGGATCGAATTTCCCGTTCCCAGCATCCACCAAAATGTGGGGCATTAGGTGGATTGAATGTAAACCTAATTTGCTGGCTTGCCAGTTGAGCTTGGAGCTCAGGTTGAAGAGCAGTGTAGGCATCCCGAAGTTCCCTTTCACCACCTTTGAAATGGAATGAGTCACTGTCCATACTTGTGAGGAGATCAATATGCACTGCACGGGTGGTCATACACTTGAAGATGATCCCCCAACGCTTCTCATTTCGGCATCCAAACTTTATGAGATAGGGACCAAAGCAATCTATACCTGTTGAATAGAAAACTGGCTGGTGAATTCTTAACCTGGCAGGTGGGAGGTCTGCCATCCTGGGGGGATGCGGTTTAGCCTGCCATTTTTGGCATTCAGCGCATTGGCGTTGGTGGTGTTTAACTGCTGCTCGTCCTCTTAACACCCAGTTTTTTATCCTGAGCTCCGCAAACACCCCTCTGGTCCAGGGTGATGCAAACAGTCATCATAGTCTTTGATAATTAGTTTGGTGAGCGGGTGATGTGGATCAAGGACAATGGGGTGAATGGTATCCTCATCTAGTTGACTGATTTGTCGTAAGCGACCGCCAACACAAATGAGATTGGTTCTGATATCTAGTTCTGGGGCTAGGCAAAGCAGTCGACTATTGCTTGGTAGAGGTTTACCAGATTTCAAGTGCAATATCTCATCTGGGAATGATTCTGCCTGGATCTGTCAGAGGGCTGTGAGCTCAGCTTCTATGTAGTTTTCTGCATTTGCAATGAATGGAGAGCTTTCTGATGATGGCTGTATAAGAGCTTTTAAGTAGTCTGTGAATGTGCAAAATTTATGAGGATCTGGCAGTGACAGATCAGAGGTTAACAGTCCACAGAAAGTTGACCTTTTCAGCTCACCGTCTTCACTTATGTGAGCTAGTGGTGGCATTTCTGGCCAGCTGTCTGGTCTTTGTCTGAGGAATGCTGGGCCTTGGTTCCATCTGCTGTCTTTGTTGAGATCAGAGGGAGACTTTCCTCTTGTAATTGCATCTGCTGGGTTGTCGGATGACTGTACGTAACGCCAGGTGTCAGATTCAGTCAAGTCCTGTACTTCTGCCACTCTGGTCCCCACAAACACCTTAAAGCGACAGGAATCTGATAAAAGCCAAATTAGCACTGTGGTGGAATCAGACCACAGTGTGACACTACTGAGTGGTAACGTTAGCTCTGCCTTCAGGACTTTAGCAAGCTGTGCACCTGTGAGTGCTGCACACAGCTCAAGACGAGGGATGCTCTGCTGTTTCTTGGGAGCAACACGAGACCTAGCTGTTACAAAGGCCACCTCCACTTTACCTTGAGGGTTCTCTGTTCTTAAGTATGCCACAGATCCATACGCCTTCTCTGAGGCATCACAAAAGATGTGAAGTTGCCTAATACTACTAGAGCAGTCTAGTTCCTTGCTGCAGTAACATCTGGGCAAACTGATATTCTGCAGATCTTCCAATTCACTCTCCCAGTGTTTCCAAGAGTCTAATAGGTCCTCTGGCAGCCTGGGGTCATCCCACTCCCTTTGTTTGTCCCACAACCTCTGCACTATCACCTTGGCTCGAGTGGTCAAGGGTACAATATAGCCAAGGGGATCCTACTGGCTGGCAAGGATCTGGTAGATGCTTCGCATTGTGGGCACTTCATTGTCTGGTTTGCGTCGTTTGTAAGAGAGGGTATCTGATTGGCAATTCCAGTGCAGGCCAAGTGTTGATTCCTGAGCTTCTTGGTGGCCTTCGCTGAGCCAGAGGATGCTACTCGGTGACTGAATGTCCGCTGGCAGATGGCTGATAACTGAAGGGTCATTGCTTGCCCACTGTCGTAACTCAAAGCCACCAGATGCTAGAAGGTTACAGAGTTTGTCTACCAGATTCTTGGCCATGTCACGGGAAGTGAAGCTCTGGAGGCAATTGTCCACATAGAATGACTTCTCCACTGAAACTTGTGTGTCCTCTCCAGGCTGGCTGTGATCTAGAACGTGCTTCTGTAAAGCAAACGATGCACAACACGGACTGCAAGTGGTCCCGAAAGGCAGTACCTGCCATTCATAGACATCTGGGGTTCTGTCTCTTTGCATGTCTCTCCAGATGTATCTCAACAGAGGTTTATCTTGTGGCAAGAGGCGTACCTGATGGAACATGCCGCGGATGTCACTACTGATGGCAACAGAGTGCTCCCGGAAACGCAGAAGGACTGCCAGGAGAGATGGACCAAGTGTTGGTCCAGGTAACAGTAGCTCGTTCAGGTTGTGTCCTTGATATGAGAATGAACAGTTAAAAACCACCCTGTTCTTCCCATTATGCTGCACCATGTGGTGCGGAATGTACCAGGCTTCCTTTGTTTTGTCCACTTGCTCCTGACTAAGTTTGACAACGTAACCAGCTTGCACTAACCTGGCCAGCTCCACTTGGTATGCTGCAGTTAGAACAGGGTCCCTTTCCAGCCGTTTCTCAATTCCTCTCAACTGTGGCAGGACTGCTTCCTTTGGAGCACAGAGGCGAGGCATGTTCTTGACACGGAGCAGAGGAGTAGCGTATCGCTGGATACCATTAACATCCACTCTCACTGTGTTTTCTTGCAGAAGCTGAATTGACTCTTTGTCTTGGTGTGATCTGGTAATCACCTTTTCACTCTGGTAGGGTAGAACATCCATTTGCCACAGTCTCTCCACATTTGCATAAAGATCATTGACAGGCCGCAGCGAGGTGAAGAAGCATTGATCAGGGGAAAGATGACTGCTCAATTCTTCAGTTGGACCCTGCAGTGTCCATCCCAGACGTGTTCTTACTGCTGCTGGCCCACCAGGGGGTCCCAGTCTGACTGGTTCTATGGGTGTGAGGAGGTGAGGGCAATCAGAGCCAATGAGAAGAACAGGATGTACCTTGTCCAGCTGTTGTAGAGGTAACCCTGCAAGATGCTTAAATTTCTGTTGCAGGACACTAACTGGGTGTGTATGTTCTGCCAGACCGAGTGCTTTGGCTGTGAAGGCATTACGGATCTTGTAAGCTTTGCTGGGGTTAACAGTTTGGGACACAGTAAAAGTCACTGCCGCCCCGTGAATGACCTGGGTATCCTGTCTTACTGTACGAAGTACAAGGTCCTCTGGCTCCCCCACAAGTCTTAATTTCTGCACTGCATCATGCAGAATGATGGTCCGCTCTGATCCATCGTCTAATATGGCGTAAGCTTCCATTGCCACGTTGCCATTCTTTATCAGAACCTTAGTCACTTTGAGCAGTACTTTACTTCCGGAGGTTGGTCGGTCAACATATAAAACTGCACTGGAAGGAGCTGCACTTGGCTGAGATGGCTTGACCTGGTCATTGACATCATGTAGTACCATAAGGTGCTTCTTGTTGCAGGTGGGGCAGAAAGTCTTTAGTGTGCAGTTAGCCGCTTGATGTCCACGACCACAACGCCAGCATCGGTTCTTTGTCTTTATCCAGTCTATTTTCAGGTCTTTGCTAAGAAGCTTGAAGTTGTCACAGCCATTCAGATAGTGTTTATTATTATCACAGTATGGACAATAAGCTCTCACCTTCTCTTCTCTGACTGAAGCTGGTTTAGACGTGGCTGACGACATTGATGTGGAATATGACTTGTCGGTACCAAGGAGAATGGTAGTTGGTCTGTGAAGCTGCTTAGACTCTCTTCTCACCTCTCTGCCATGCACTGAAGATTCCTGCCTTGTATAACAAGCGTACTGGCTATTGTCTTCCTGTACTTGAAGCTCATATTCCAACCAATCAGCGAAGTCCAGCAAAGTAGGAATAGAGACTTGCAAAGGGTGGGTGTACCGCTTGAAACTTGATCTGAAGTCATGTGGCAGTTTACTCAGGAGTCGAGACACATGTGATCCACATTCCAGCTCTACAGTACCTTTGTGGCCAAGCTGCTGCAACATACTGACAAGCGAACGCACCTGCAGTCCGAACATCCTGAAGGCCTTTACATCTCCACTGCGTATATTAGCTCCATCCATCAGCTCAGCGATTCGTTGCAGTGCTAATTGGTGGGGTTGACCATACATCTTATCCAGAGCTTTCATAGTGTTGGTGAAGGGAAATCTGGAATTGCTGTAAGAGTCCTGCCACAAGGAGGGCCTCCTCCAGTTTCAGATGGTCTGTGAGGATTTGAAATTTGAAACGTTCAGTGGCAATCTTCAGGCAGGATATTCTCTAATGCAATTCTCAGTCTTGAAAACTCCCTAGGATCAGAAAGACGTTAGGCAGGGGATGGTAGGGGCTGGTCCTCTGTAGATTTTCTCCTGGGTACTTGAGGGTAAGACATGATCTGAGCTGTAATTCTGCATGGGCTGACCTCCTCCTTTCCTGTGATGGGACCACGGACTCAGGCAGCTGAGGTGGCTGGGAATATGTGGAAGTGTTGGGATACCTGAACTGAGCTGAGTCACTATAATGTGCTGTAAAGGAGGGTCTCTCACGAGGGGAGGAAGAAATGTTCATGTTTCTCAGATCTTCAGTAAACTCTGAGCTTTCCTCTGGCACAGCTGGGTGTGGCAGTCTCTTAGTGGCAGATGGTGGCAACCTAGAGCGTGGAGCTGGTATTGGGCGGTATGGCTGTGGAGTCTGAAAGTTAACTGCTGGAGAGTGAGAGCGTGGTGATGGCATCTGTGGAGTGACCGACTCGGGTGGAGAGCTCTGCTTCGATTTCAAGCTTTGAAGCTCATGCCATAACGCAGCATTCTGTTGACGCATCTCTTGGAATGCTGAAATGATCTCAGGGAGTTGGCTGGATTGTCGTTGCAAGGCTGCGTTCTCCCTCTTCATCTTCTCTAACATGGCTGTAAGCTCTGGCAGCTGTTTCACTTGCCTTTGCAATGCTGCATTCTCCTCTCTCAGCTTCTCAGAAGTGTAGTCCCATTGGTCAGTCAGTATCCACTCAGAATGTTCTGATGCTTGGCTCACTGGTGAAGTGGATCTAGAATGACCTGTAGCACTTGGTTCATTCTCCAGTACTCCCTGGCAGGTAAGTGACCGTGATTGCTGTTGATGAGACCCAGGTCCACTGAGCTCAAAGTCTTCTAAGTAGGCTGGAGGGTTAACTCGTCTCCTCGGCCGCACAGCAGGGGCTTCTCTTTCTGGTTGAGACATGTCTGTAGCAATCCACAAATCCGGCTCGAAGGACCATGAAAAAACTGCTGACTACTCTTGTCTAACTCAGGTTCGGATTTATAGAACGGCTACAGGGTGTCCGGTCAGAACATTAGGTCTCACACCAGGAATGTACTTCAGGGTGATTTATTGTGCAAAGATGTGTGTGGTTCTGTAAATATAAAACAGTATACAAATATGAATAAATGAATAAATACACATTAACAGATCTTTACAGCAGTACTTAAATACTCATAAGTAACAGCATTGTAAATTATCTAAATATAATATATATACAAATATGACTCAAAGTTCTATTAAATGATCGCACTACTGCACTGTGCGTCTGGCTCACGTGCCTAGCTCGTCCGGTGAACAAGCCCGAACATGTTCCCTGAGATGCGTTTCAAGTCTATGCATTATAGCCTAATATGCAATAACATTAAATATTCTATCAAACAAAAACACAGGCGAAAATATAACATTTTGTCAACAAGAAAATGTGCAAATATATAT
>NW_020528683.1:0-21153 GCF_003368295.1 Carassius auratus | reverse complement strand
TGCTGGGCCTTGGTTCCATCTGCTGTCTTTGTTGAGATCAGAGGGAGACTTTCCTCTTGTAATTGCATCTGCTGGGTTGTCGGATGACTGTACGTAACGCCAGGTGTCAGATTCAGTCAAGTCCTGTACTTCTGCCACTCTGGTCCCCACAAACACC
Organism: Carassius auratus; assembly: GCF_003368295.1. Lineage (NCBI taxonomy): Eukaryota > Metazoa > Chordata > Actinopteri > Cypriniformes > Cyprinidae > Carassius > Carassius auratus. The sequence goes on along the minus strand of NW_020528683.1, from coordinate 20,996 downwards.
TTAAAGCGACAGGAATCTGACAAAAGCCAAATTAGCACTGTGGTGGAATCAGACCACAGTGTGACACTACTGAGTGGTAACGTTAGCTCTGCCTTCAGGACTTTAGCAAGCTGTGCACCTGTGAGTGCTGCACACAGCTCAAGACGAGGGATGCTCTGCTGTTTCTTGGGAGCAACACGAGACCTAGCTGTTACAAAGGCCACCTCCACTTCACCTTGAGGGTTCTCTGTTCTTAAGTATGCCACAGATCCATACGCCTTCTCTGAGGCATCACAAAATATGTGAAGTTGCCTAATGCTACTAGAGCAGTCTAGTTCCTTGCTGCAGTAACATCTGGGCAAACTGATATTCTGCAGATCTTCCAATTCACTCTCCCAGTGTTTCCAAGAGTCTAATAGGTCCTCTGGCAGCCTGGGGTCATCCCACTCCCTTTGTTTGTCCACAACCTCTGCACTATCACCTTGGCTCGAGTGGTGAAGGGTACAATATAGCCAAGGGGATCATACTGGCTGGCAAGGATCTGGTAGATGCTTCGCATTGTGGGCACTTCATTGTCTGGTTTGCGTCGTTTGTAAGAGAGGGTATCTGATTGGCAATTCCAGTGCAGGCCAAGTGTTGATTCCTGAGCTCCTTGGTGGCCTTCGCTGAGCCAGAGGATGCTACTCGGTGACTGAATGTCAGCTGGCAGATGGCTGATAACTGAAGGGTCATTGCTTGCCCACTGTCGTAACTCAAAGCCACCAGATGCTAGAAGGTTACAGAGTTTGTCTACCAGATTCTTGGCCATGTCACGGGAAGCGAAGCTCTGGAGGCAATTGTCCACATAGAATGACTTCTCCACTGAAACTTGTGTGTCCTCTCCAGGCTGGCTGTGATCTAGAACATGCTTCTGTAAAGCAAACGATGCACAACACGGACTGCAAGTGGTCCCGAAAGGCAGTACCTGCCATTCATAGACATCTGGGGTTCTGTCTCTTTGCATGTCTCTCCAGATGTATCTCAGCAGAGGTTTATCTTGTGGCAAGAGGCGTACCTGATGGAACATGCCGCGGATGTCACTACTGATGGCAACAGAGTGCTCCCGGAAACGCAGAAGGACTGCCAGGAGAGATGGACCAAGTGTTGGTCCAGGTAACAGTAGCTCGTTCAGGTTGTGTCCTTGATATGAGAATGAACATTTAAAAACCACCCTGTTCTTCCCATTATGCTGCACCATGTGGTGCGGGATGTACCAGGCTTCCTTTGTTTTGTCCACTTGCTCCTGACTAAGTTTGACAACGTAACCAGCTTGCACTAACCTGGCCAGCTCCTCTTGGTATGCTGCAGTTAGAACAGGGTCTCTTTCCAGCCGTTTCTCGATTCCTCTCAACTGTGGCAGGACTGCTTCCTTTGGAGCACAGAGGCGAGGCATGTTCTTGACACGGAGCAGAGGAGTAGCGTATCGCTGGATACCATTAACATCCACTCTCACTGTGTTTTCTTGCAGAAGCTGAATGGACTCTTTGTCTTGGCGTGATCTGGTAATCACCTTTTCACTCTGGTAGGGTAGAACATCCATTTGCCACAGTCTCTCCACATTTGCATAAAGATCATTGACAGGCTGCAGCGAGGTGAAGAAGCATTGGTCAGGGGAAAGATGACTGCTCAATTCTTCAGTTGGACCCTGCAGTGTCCATCCCAGACGTGTTCTTACTGCTGCTGGCCCACCAGGGGGCCCCAGTCGGACTGGTTCTATGGGTGTGAGGAGGTGGGGGCAATCAGAGCCAATGAGAAGAACAGGATGTACCTTGTCCAGCTGTTGTAGAGGTAACCCTGCAAGATGCTTAAATTTCTGTTGCAGGACACTAACTGGGTGTGTATGTTCTGCCAGACCGAGTGCTTTGGCTGTGAAGGCATTACGGATCTTGTAAGCTTTCCTGGGGTTAACAGTTTGGGACACAGTAAAAGTCACTGCCGCCCCGTGAATGACCTGGGTATCCTGTCTTACTGTACGAAGTACAAGGTCCTCTGGCTCCCCCACAAGTCTTAATTTCTGCACTGCATCATGCAGAATGATGGTCCGCTCAGATCCATCGTCTAATATGGCGTAAGCTTCCATTGCCACGTTGCCATTCTTGATCAGAACCTTAGTCACTTTGAGCAGTACTTTACTTCCGGAGGTTGGTCGGTCAACATATAAAACTGCACTGGAAGGAGCTGCACTTGGCTGAGATGGCTTGACCTGGTCATTGACATCATGTAGTACCATAAGGTGCTTCTTGTTGCAGGTTGGGCAGAAAGTCTTTAGTGTGCAGTTAGCTGCTTGATGTCCACGACCACAACGCCAGCATCGGATCTTTGTCTTTATCCAGTCTATTTTCAGGTCTTTGCTAAGAAGCTTGAAGTTGTCACAGCCATTCAGATAGTGTTTATTATTATCACAGTATGGACAATAAGCTCTCACCTTCTCTTCTCTGACTGAAGCTGGTTTAGACGTGGCTGACGACATTGATGATGAATATGACTTGTCGGTACCAAGTAGAATGGTAGTTGGTCTGCGAAGCTGCTTAGACTCTCTTCTCACCTCTCGGCCACGCACTGAAGATTCCTGCCTTGTATAACAAGCATACTGGCTATTGTCTTCCTGTACTTGAAGCTCATATTCCAACCAATCAGCGAAGTCCAGCAAAGTAGGAATAGAGACTTGCAAAGGGTGGGTGTACCGCTTGAAACTTGATCTGAGGTCATGTGGCAGTTTACTCAGGAGTCGAGACACATGTGATCCACATTCCAGCTCTACAGTACCTTTGTGGCCAAGCTGCTGCAACATACTGACAAGCGAACGCACCTGCAGTCCGAACATCCTGAAGGCCTTTACATCTCCACTGCGTATATTAGCTCCATCCATCAGCTCAGCGATTCGTTGCAGTGCTAATTGGTGGGGTTGACCATACATCTTATCCAGAGCTTTCATAGTGTTGGTGAAGGGAAATCTGGAATTGCTGTAAGAGTCTGCCACAAGGAGGGCCTCCTCCAGTTTCAGATGGTCTGTGAGGATTTGAAATTTGAAACGTTCGGTGGCATCTTCAGGCAGGATATTCTCTAATGCAATTCTCAGTCTTGAAAACTCCCTAGGATCAGAAGACGTTAGGCAGGGGATGGTAGGGGCTGGTCCTCTGTAGATTTTCTCTTGGGTACTTGAGGGTAAGACATGATCTGAGCTGTATTCTGCATGGGCTGACCTCCTCCTTTCCTGTGATGGGACCACGGACTCAGGCAGCTGAGGTGGCTGGGAATATGAGGAAGTGTTGGGATACCTGAACTGAGCTGAGTCACTATAATGTGCTGTAAAGGAGGGTCTCTCACGAGGGGAGGAAGAAATGTTCATGTTTCTCAGATCTTCAGTAAACTCTGAGCTTTCCTCTGGCACAGCTGGGTGTGGCAGTCTCTTAGTGGCAGATGGTGGCAACCTAGAGCGTGGAGCTGGTATTGGGCGGTATGGCTGTGGAGTCTGAAAGTTAACTGCTGGAGAGTGAGAGCGTGGTGATGGCATCTGTGGAGTGACCGACTCGGGTGGAGAGCTCTGCTTCGATTTCAAGCTTTGAAGCTCATGCCATAACGCAGCATTCTGTTGACGCATCTCTTGGAATGCTGAAATGATCTCAGGGAGTTGGCTGGATTGTCGTTGCAAGGCTGCGTTCTCCCTCTTCATCTCCTCTAACAAGGCTGTAAGCTCTGGCAGCTGTTTCACTTGCCTTTGCAATGCTGCATTCTCCTCTCTTAGCTTCTCAGAAGTGTAGTCCCATTGGTCAGTCAGTATCCACTCAGAATGTTCTGATGCTTGGCTCACTGGTGAAGTGGATCTAGAATGACCTGTAACACTTGGTTCATTCTCCAGTACTCCCTGGCAGGTAAGTGACCGTGATTGCTGTTGATGAGACCCAGGTCTACTGAGCTCAAAGTCTTCTAAGTAGGCTGGAGGGTTAACTCGTCTCCTCGGCCGCACAGCAGGGGCTTCTCTTTCTGGTTGAGACATGTCTGTAGCAATCCACAAATCCGGCTCGAAGGACCATGAAAAAACTGCTGACTACTCTTGGTTCGGATTTATAGAACGGCTACAGGGTGTCCGGTCAGAACATTAGGTCTCACACCAGGAATGTACTTCAGGGTGATTTATTGTGCAAAGATGTGTGTGGTTCTGTAAATATAAAACAGTATACAAATATGAATAAATGAATAAATACACATTAACAGATCTTTACAGCAGTACTTAAATACTCATAAGTAACAGCATTGTAAATTATCTAAATATAATATATATATATATATATATATATATATACAAACACAACTCAAAGTTCTATTAAATGATCGCACTACTGCACTGTGCGTCTAGCTCAAGTGCCTAGCTCGTCCGGTGAACAAGCCCGAACATGTTCCCTGAGATGCGTCTTAAGTCTATGCATTATAGCCTAATATGCAATAACATTAAATATTCTATCAAACAAAAACACAGGGGAAATATAACATTTTGTCAACAAGAAAATGTGCAAATATAATAAACAAATGTAAACATTTAGGCGGAATGCCGCGGTAGCGGTCATTAATCTCGCTTGTGAACTTATCATACATTTAATTATGTAAATGTACTTACGATTAGTTGCACGCACACATATATCCACACAATCCTTAAACGGGCCACTTCTAACTAATTTAACTATGAAATATTAACTATAAACATATCAACACATCCAGCCTCTATAATGTCTTGGTTCTCACTCCGCGGAAAGATTAGGAACAGTCCAAATCATGAACACAGGCGGGAGGGTTCGGAAGAGTTCACTTTCAAGGGGTGGCCTTTTTTACACCACTCATCTTTGTGTTTCGGAGCTGTCCCTGGTTTCGTTTCATTTTTATTGAAGCAAATGTAATTCCATATGTTATACGTACGTGTGTCTCTGTTAGTTTATCGTTAACTTGGTACTCATTTTAACAATCGGGAGTGATGTAAATATGACGTCACGTGCCTCTTTTCTGGTCAGTTGTCATGGAAACATGAAGCTCTGTTGTTTGGACCAGAGTGAAAACAAACGACATCACTGTATACCAGCAGTATGTGCGAAAACACTCACTGTGGCTTTTCAAATGAATTGTTATTCATTCCTAGATTTATACCTGTTATTTTTCAGTTGTGGCTGACTGTCAAACTAGACAATAAAATAAAGTTTAATGCTTTTCTTTTGCTGTATTTATTCATTCCTCACACAAAGAGGATTTAACCTGAACCAGGCTTAATTCCTGAACTCCTAGCATAACTCTCTCTCTCTCTCTCTCTCTCTCTCTCTCTCTCTCTCTCTCTGTGTGTCTGTGTGCAGGCACGTGCACAGGTAGGGCTCAACCTGTGCAGAGCACATGCCCTTTTTGCCCTTACACTCCGAAGTGCCCTTTTTTGGTGTTTTTTTTTTTTTTTTTTTTTAATCAATGCTATTGGTCACCCTTTACGCCTGTCTGTCTGTTTTACCAAATTAAAGTTCTTAAAATGAGCTTGTGTAAATCTTATTCGATCTTCAAGCTGTCAGTAAGCTGATAACTCCGCCCCCTCTCATTGAATCAACTGAAGTTCCACAGCAGCCGCACAGTAGACAACAGCTGAGCTGAACAAAGTTTTGCGAAGGGTAAATAAATATCTTGTTGTTTGAATAAGTACTACTAAACACTATGTCTATAAAGGCTCATATTTTATTTATTTGATGTCTGACTGACTCACTGACTGAGACATGTGGGATGTCGCCTGAGAGAGAGGGCTAGCATTTGCCATCTAGTCATAGCCAACACTTAAATAGCCTGTGCACACAGTTGCATTTCATCTTTTATAAAATGCTAATTTGGCTAAATGCATTTTACCACAGGAAAAACTGAGCGCTCCGTCTATATACCTAAAAAAACTAGTTTGTAACCTGTAGATGAAAATGTAATGTGATGCCGGCAGCGGCAGGCACCGTCGCGGTTTTAATGACGGACAGAAAAAAAAATCACATTTGCACACATTCGCTGGTCAAAAACTATATATTGATAAGTAATACAACAACATAATTTGTTTTTACCATCGGGAAATCATAATAGGGGCGCCCCCCGCTGTTTCCTACTGGAACTTACACAAAGCGACGAGCGATCCTCGTCACCTAACATATATTTCTAAGAAATTTCTTCTTTGATTCATGATTGCTGATAGACTTAATTTTTTAACATTTAGGCTAATCATGTTATGATATACTCTCTGTATACTCTCTGTATAAAATGTTGTAAAACATGGTTTTACTACAGTAATGTAGTAGTAACTAAAAAACAAATTACAGAAGATCACTGAAATCTTTATATTTTATCATGCAGAATGTAATTCATGATTCATTCCAAGGCTTCATTTATTTGATCCAAAATACAGCAAAATCAGTAATATTGTGTAATATTTTTAAAATTTTAAATAACTGTTTTCTATTTGAATATTTTAAAATGTAATTTATTTTTGTGATCAAAGCTGAATTTTCAGCATCATTACTCCAGTATACTCTTCAGTGTCACGTGATCCTTCAGAAATGCTTTTCACTGCAACTATACTTTTCACACTATTTTTATTTATTTTTTCATTGCTGGCTTATTTTAGGGAAAGTGTAGTGAATAAGAGACCTTCAAGAGACCAACATCCCTGGTCCACCACAGTATAAAATTTTTGCCAGATACATGGCTCACAGAAGGTTGCTGTTGTATTAGGTTTAAAGAAGCCCTTAAAACCCTGTTTATCTATATTATCTAATTATCTAATATTATTATTATGGTTGTTATTAATCGTGAATAAATCTAAAGCTTTTGAGACTATTATTTTGTGTTATTGAATTTGTCATGAAGATGTGACCATTTCTTCCTTTTATCCAGGCTTACTAAATAATCTTGATATAAAGGGGGGGGGGGTGCCCTTTTTCAGTTTCAGCACATGCCCCTCAAAAGGTCTGTGCACGGCCCTGTCTGTGTGTGTGTGTGTGTGTGTGTGTGCATGTGCGTGTGTGTGTGTGTGTGCGTGCGTGTGTGTGTGTGTGTGTCTGTGTGTGCGTTCGTGTGTGTGCGCGTGTGTGTGTGCGTGTGTGCACGTGTGTGTGTGTGTGTGTGTGTGTGTGCGTGTGTGTGTGTGTGTGTGTGTGTGCGTGTGCGTGTGCGTGTGTGTGTGTGCGTGCGTGTGTGTGCGTGTATGCGCGTGTGTGTGTGTGTGCGTGTGTGTGCAAGTGTGTGTGTGTGTGCGTGTGTGCCTGCCAGTGAGCAATGGACATTCCACAATTCTTTAAAAGAAAAAAAGACAGAATCAGGTGAGAGACTAGGGAGAGTCCATAATGACTTAAGTAACAGATAATGCAAACCAGCTGTTGTTGTATCAAATTACTTATCTAGGCAATGGTCCCTGCTTTTATTTTATTTTTCAAACCCACAATGGAGAATACAGCTGCTCTTGTGATAGGAATTTGTCATTGAAAAAAGTTTCTAAGCCCAATAATAATAATAATAAAGATATTTAAAATGACACACTTCTGTGCGTCTTTTGATCATATCCTTAGAAACTGTAAATGGTCTCCGTAACATTTTTGTGACATGACAAACTGACCTCAGCTCTCCTGCCTACAATATACTGGTGTATGATTGTCAGTGCCAAGGGAAAGAGAGGGAGATTGAGAAGGAGAAAGAGAAAGAAAGAGCACGCAGGAAAAACCAGGTGAGGAAACAACAACAGTAAATTGATATATAACTTAGTGAATAGTGGTAAGCCAAACAGTAACTACTCTTACTCCTATACTAACTTATTGGCATTAGCCTATATTATATTTACATTTTAAATAAAGGAGGAGGAAAACAACAGGGAGAGTCCATAAGGCAATAACGACAATAAAGTTGAATCTAATCTAACCAATCTGATGACTGTTGATACAAAAGGAGACACATGGGGTTAACAGTCAGGAAAACCAGCTGAGCGAAGAAGGTTTTGTGTTTGTAACAGAGGGCTGTCTGTGTAAACTCTCACAATTAATCTGGTGTATCAATGTTAAAATTATAAAGTTATTTTTCAATAGACATATTTTTTTGTGTGTGTGAAAAGAGGGTTGGAGGTGGCAGTGGGGCTCATTGGGTGCTCAGCACCCCTAAAGCTGTGACCCTAGAATCGCACCTGATATTCAGTTAATATAAATGGGTAAAAGTGCTTTAAAATCAATCCTAAATGTAACTGGAAGTCAGTGTAAGGACCTGAGGACTGGTGTGATATGCTCAGATTTTCTGGTTCTACTCAGAATCCTGGCAGCAGCGTTCAGGATGAGCTGCAGCTGTCTAATGGTTATAACTTTATGTATAAATAGTCTTTTTATTATTAATTTTGGATATAAATCTGTTTTTAATTTTAATTAAATGAAATTAAATTCTAAATTGTACAAACTTTTAGTCCCCCTAAATTGCTAACAACTTAAAATTAAACATTAGAATAAATGTCCATGCTTGACTTAAAATTACAGTATACATTTTTATATCATAGCTATTGTTCTTTAAAATACTTTTCAGCATTTCAGAAATAAATATGTATGCAAATTACTCCAAAGTACAACACTTAACGTACCTTACGGTGTTAAAGAGTGCTCAAAAAGGGTTTAAGCACTGTATTTTGAATCGATTACTTCTTGTAAACTCAGAGATGTGATTCAGATGGCAATTAAACTACCACACGACCTCAGTGTTTGTTAAGATAAAAACAGCAGGTAATTTTGCTGGGGATTTTAAAGGGGGGGGATGAGAGAAAAACACGACAGAAACAATTACCATCCGAATAGGGCTTAAATCGCCATCTGAGTACATTAAATTTATGAAGTGATATGTACATTTATTTTTACAGATGTCCACATCTGAAACAGTTACCATCCGAATCGGGCTTAAAGACTATACTTTTCAGATGTCAGATTCGTAAATGATGCTGCCATAATGACTTTTTATTAAGTTCACAGATTTTATCCTCCATTAGAATTTTTATTTATATGTTTATAGTAACTTTTTCTCTGAAATATAAAGCTACCTTCTTATTTGGCTAAATGACCTAAATAAACTTTACAGTGCTTGTGAAAACTGTATTACTGTATGAAGTAATTTAAGGTACTGGCAGCTGTGGTTGCCAGAATTTTACTGTAAATATAGCAACATTTTACGTTTTACAGATTTAACTCAAATTTACATTTAAAAATCATATTTATCATCACAAGCTGTTTTCTCGCTTGCTGAGGTGGAAAGATATAAACAGGTGCACAAGTGTCAATCACACAAACACAAGACACCTTCATATAAACACACAAAACTGAAATATTGCAATGAACACATTGTTTTGGTAGTTTTAGTGTATTGTGAATGGGAAATTTACTGCTGTGCCAAAATGAAAGTTGATTAGGAGAATTGTGTGAAGAGTTTTGAAAACAAAACCTAGCATATACAGGTCACAGTGTGTGTAATATTAAATATATTTACAGCAGCAGGTGGAAATAAACTGAATCTTCACCCACCATGCTGGGGGTTATGTACTGTAAGTTATGATATAAACCAGCATGTTAATTCATATAAATCCACCGTAACCAGGCAAATTCATGTTCCACAGCTGTGCATCCTAAAGCTCTTGACCACAAACACAAGAGCAGCAGTGGAGAAAAAGACTATTACAGCTCATCAAAAGGTGATTAAAAGACTTTAATTGTTTAGCACACTCATTTTTAAATTGATGCTTGTATTAGAGAACCTTAAATGTAAATATGCATTACACAAAAATCATTAATACATGTTGAACTTTTATTTAATGCTAAACTGAACATTGTGCAGCTGAAATTAATACATGGCAGAAAATCGCCACAAACTACAGGAATCACAAAAAATGAGCAGCAATGAGGATGAGAGACAATCTACTGAAGCAGGAGAGAAACAGATACTGAGAAGAGCTCAATGGAGCAGCATCCATAAAAAAAGACCAAACTGTGAGTGTTTATGATCTTTATGATAAAGCACTGTTACATGCATTTCTTTCTCAACTCAGGTTCATTTTCTGTTATTTGACTGCATAAAATTAATCAACTTCATCAAATGTAAATGCATGAAGATAATCAGATGTTTGTGTTTGTGATTTGTAGTTTCTCATGATTCAGACACTCAGAGGTGAGGAGAGAGATTAACAACATACAGAGACTAATAGAAGTCAAACTGTAGAACTGATGTAGAAATGCATGATACTTGATGACAGTGCATTTACCCTTTCTAGAAAACAGATGTTCCAGTTTCATCGTCATTGTCTGTCGCTGAAGCTGCGGATTTACAAACGCCTTAAGAAACTCTTCTATTCCACTGTTTGATTATATCTACACTACAGTAACCGTTTTATATGTAGCTTTAAATTCATTTCATCTGGTTCTGTAAAAAATATAATTATATGATTCAGTGTTAATATAGTATTCATAAGTGAATCTACATTAATAACAGCATTGCATTGAAAGTTACATTTATTTTGGCAATTATTCCATTCCTTGATGTTACTTGCACCATACTCAGCTAATTCATATTAAGATATGTAAAGTAGGAAGAATGTGTGTATGAATGTATTTGTGAATGTTTTTATGTGTTTGTTTTATATTAACCACCTATAAACTGTAATCACTGTATGTATCTGTGTCATACATTGTCACAGATTCTCAAATATGATGTTGGCATAATAACTTTTAAGTTGTCACTATGTTTTATCCACCATTGGAGTCACTGGTTGTCAATAAAGAAACTGTAATTAATTCCATGATTTCTGACCAATATTTAGAATTATACAGTTATACAGTGAAAGAAAGAAAGAAAGAAAGAAAGAAAGAAAGAAAGAAAGAGAAAATTGTATTTCAAATTTACATAGACATTACAGAAGCCAAGTTTGAAAACCCCTGGTTTTAGACACAAAGTGACTCTTTCTGTACAAGATGTTTTGAAATTATTTTTATTTCATTTTGATCATTTACATTTATGCATTTAGTAGACACTTTTATCCAAAGCGACTTACATTGCATTTAGGCTAACAATTTTTTCTAACATGTGTTCCCTGGGATTCGAACCCACAACCTTGCGCTTGCTAACGCAATGCAAAGCTACACACATATTGAAAACATATCAAAAACATGCATTTTGAAGCTGTTATGTTTATTTGTGTTACTGTATGTTTCTAATAAGTAACTACAGATTAAGAATGTTTAATGTCCACTTAAAAAGAGAGAGAGAGGCACTATACATGAGGTGTAGCATAAATAGTGACACATCTCTTGCATTAACTTTGATCATTAACTTGATTACAACTGAGTGTAGCAACTGAGATACAAAGGAACTAATAGGACAGAGAGAAAATAAAATAAAATCTATTTGATTAACAACCAGGTTGAGGACTCTTTGACTAGAATCACTAGACTGCACTAAGTCAGCACCAGAAGTAGGATTTTTTTCATTTGAAATGTGGCAGTCACTGTGCGATCGCGAAAGAGCTATTGAAAACGTTAATGCAAGATTTGCAATTGCATTTGGATTGTCACAATTTATGCACCCACGTGTGGAAAACGCAATTGAAAATACAATTTGCAATTGCTTTTGAAAAAAAAAAAAAGTCTTAAATATTCTTCCATAAGATCGAACTGCAAGTGAAATAGATTTTCATGAGCTAGTATATGTAGACAATCACTAAACAACGCCATCTATAGTAAAATGTGAGGCACTGCAGAACACTGTGAACAGCTAATCAGGAATCTGCATATTATCATTAGTATTAGAAATATGGTTTGGAACCTAGTTCTCAAATAGGGTAAGACTGTTACTGGTTATGGGATACTTGAATATGAAAATTGGAGTCAATGTCCTGCTGTATCCAGATGTCTCTCAAAACAGAAATCTTTTGATTTTTGAGCTATAGACATAGGCCTAATATTCAGTGGAAGACTATAGACACTGATGGACAACAGAATAAAAAGAAAATTCTATGAAATGCCACAAACTATATAATACTGAACAGACAGTCTTATCTTTAAGATTTACCTTTATTCTTTTAGAAGATGCTTTTATCCACTCAAATAAGATAAAACAATCTGATGTGTAGGTAATGATGTGAATTTATGAGGTGTTTGATTGCATGATACAGTGGAGCATCTCTTGTTCCTCCACAGAGGAATTTTGTTCTTTTGTATTTTGTGCTGACCTCAAAAACAACAATCTATAGCTGATCCAGTCTGTATCCAGGTCAGATATTTGATAAGCTTCAATCAGCTAAGATCGTAGCACACACCCTAATAGTTGAAATACACTAGAGAGAAAAAAAAAATATATATATATATATATATATATATATATATAAATCTTGTTGTGTGCAGGGTGGAACAACCCATATTTGTACTGAAGGAAGTTATTTGGGGTTACATGAAGTAATGTGTACAAAGCCCAATGTAGTATAGTCATGTGTTAATGCAAACACAACTGACTTCACAACAGCAGAATATTTTTTTAAGCTCAACACAAGGTGATTAAAACACTTTTATCTGTAATGGCTTTGAAAATAAATGGATATCTACCTCTGGACATGTTTTTTGTAATATAGTGAAACTGAAATCTAGACCTGTATTGCACAATAATTATTAATTTTAAACTTCACTTTAGCTCTAAATTGTACTTCCATATTATTTGCAACAGACAGTTTGCAAGGAGACATGAGTAAAAAAAAACACATGTGGTAGTCAGAAAGGACAGCAAACTTAGGAACAGAGCATTTATGATGTTTAAGATATTTTAAAAAATCATATCCAGCAGCTGATTCCTGGAGATCCGGTTTGGAGCTCATCTTTGCAGGAACAGGATCAGCTCCTGAGAGGAAATCATGATTGCAAAAAATATGAGATGATAATATAAGATAATATATATGATAATGACAACTGAGTTTTATAGTTCTTAGTGTGTGTTTTCTCTCTTCAGAAAGCGGCACTTCCTTTCATCAAACCAGTTCTTCATCACGTTCATTCACTGATTAAACAGTGTTTTATAGTCAAAGGAAAGGAAAGGCCTGAGTGAGTTGAGGAGCTAAATGAGGAGCTCATATTAACATGAGCTCATTCATGTTCATATGAGCACAGCTCATAAGAATTGGGCATTATAAATAAACAAACACATGAATGTGTTCTCTGCTGAAGACTTGCAGTCATTTCTGTCTTTGTCCACCAGATGACAGAAGAAGATCCTCAAACTCAGAGGATCATGTTTCTCATCATGAATCATAAACTCATTGATCCTCAAACACACATCTGAATCTGGATCATATTCTGTTACAGAAACACTGTTATTATGACACAAACAGCTTCATGAAGAAACCGGTTTTAGAGAAGAAGAAAGAGCGATGTATGTCCTTACGAAAAAAATAAGTTTATTCAAGTGTGCTATTAGTGTTAAATAAAGAATAGGAAAGTATGCTTTTAGTTTACTTTTTATGTAGTCCTCAGAAATATACTTAAAATATATATTTAAGTATACTTTACTTATACTTACAAAAAGTCTAAATATATCTGAGCTATACTTGTGCTCCCAGAATGTGCTGCCTTCGATATCCCACAATCCTGTGCGTTCCATTCTGTGACAGTTAAGGTAAAAAATAAAGATGGTGTCTGAAAGTTGCAGTCGGTGGTCAGTTTGTGTGAAAATGTATGTTATTGAGCAGTTTTCCACTTTTTATGTCATTTCTAGTGAGAAATTAATACTGCAGTAATGTAGCATCCACAGCTCTCTCTCTATTTTGCTGTAGATTATTAAACCATTACTCTGCCTCAGAAGCCTGTTCCCTAAATCCCTAAATCAGTTTCATGAGATGCCTGCAAAGTCATTGCTAGTTTTCAACAGATACTAACACATGTAATCTAACTCGATCATCTGACATAAAACAGCATCAAAACTGTAAGGTTATAGATTAAAATATTGACGGATGAAGAGGTAATAATTACAGTCAAGCTTTGGGATGTTGATCGACTCCATCTATGTTTTGATTATCATTCTGAATCCAATTCATAGTCTTTTTTCAGCTTTTTGTTCAAATGTTATTTCTTTATGAAACTTACTCACATTAAAGTGTTTTAGAAAAGAATGAATGAAGCTAGAATAAAATGTTTTTTTTTTGTTTACGAGCAGATACTCTGTTCTTTCTTTGGATGTTGTGTATGTTCAGATATTCATAGAATAAAATAAATACACATTAATACCTAAATAGGCACATATTAGTATACTTAAAGTATGATGTAAAGTTAATCTAAAGAGAATGTATGAGTATACTTGCAGTATAACACAACTAAACTAATAGTTTACTGAGACTATACTCCAAAGTGATTAAAGTATTTCATTAGTAAACCATCAGTAAACCTATAAGTTCACTTTTAGTATAACTGCAGCACAAACTACAAACATAGAGGTAAACTAGTAGTGTACTCAATGTTTACTACTGTTATACTAGAAAGTATTGAAACAGTACACTTACAAGTATACTACTAGAACACTGATATTTGTATACCTGCTACATAAAGTATACTTAGAGATATACTTGAACGTTACTTAAGTATACTTAATAAAATAAAGTTGAAGTACACTACTTTTTGGTAAGGGTGGGTTTGAGATGAGTTATATGATGTACAATGTTTATAATGACTGAAATGTTGACAGTTATGACAGTTTTTCCAAATAAATAATGTTCACAGCTAAACATGTTTTAATAAGAGCGATCACTGCTGACGGGGATCTTTATAATGAGAGAGACCAGTTTGCTGTAACGAGACAGACTTTATCTAATATCTCATCTCTTAAGATCAGAGCTAGATTTGATAATGTGACTTTGTTTGATGATGTAGAAAGTGAAGGCACAGGGGTATGAATATCATCAACAATATCCCTTCATGTGTTAACCTTTCAACATGATGAGTAATAATAGTAGCGTTTTTCATCCTAGAATCAAACCATTCAAGCCTCGAAACATAACCACACACAAACTGTCAGATACACACACTTCTGCTCAAAGACTGTTTTCTTTCATAATGTGTGTCTTCTCATCAGATGAAACTCCCTCATTCTGAAACTCAACACAAGATGATTACAGAAGCTGTTACTGTAGTCAAACTGTGACACTAAAATAAAAAAAAATGTAAATACACAGTGACATAGCAAAGATAGTAATAAGAATATATTGTATTATAGTCTAATATCACCAACACAAGAACAACAGACTGGAGATTTGATGAAAAAGAAAGAGGTCTGCTTCTAAACAAATGCTTTTATCTCCTTTACATCATTGATGTAGAAACATGTTTTTACTGAACAGTGTTTTATTCCTGCAGGAATTGATTCAATAATATATTTCTGTTTTGCCTCAAGAAGCAAAGTAAAGTCCATGTGCTGCATGCAAGAAAGAGCTCGATCTGTATTGTTCTGATGACCAATGTTCAAAATATCTTCTTGTGTTGATGACAGACTGATGATTTTGGGTGAACTATCAGTTATAGTTAAGAGCTCTATAGTTTAGATTGGGGAGAGGGTCCTGGAGGGCCACTATCCTGAAGAGTTTAGCTCAAGTCAAACTAGACGCATGTTCTGTTACTTCTACAGTCAGAAATCTGGGTGTTATATTAGACAGCAACTTGTCTTTTGAAAATCATATTTCCAATGTTACAAAAACTGCATTCTTCCATCTTAGAAACATTGCCAAGCTACGAAACATGTTATCTGTTTCTGATACAGAAAAGCTAGTTCATGCATTCATGACCTCTAGACTGGACTATTGTAATGCACTTCTAGGTGGTTGTCCTGCTTCTTCAATAAACAAGCTACAGGTCGTCCAAAACACAGCAGCTAGAGTCCTTACCAGGTCAAGAAAATATGATCATATTACCCCAATTTTACAGTCTCTGCACTGGCTACCTATTAAGGTCTGTATCAGTTACAAATTATCATTACTTACCTATAAGGCCCTAAATGGTTTAGCTCCTGCGTACCTAAGTAGCCTTCCTGATAATGTTCGGGGTTCAGACACACTCTCTCTGTTTAAATCTAGATTAAAAACACATCTCTTTCACCAAGCATTCGAATAATGTATCTCATAATTTGTGACTGCAGTTGTATCTGATCAAATGCACATTCTTATTCTTTAGCTTGGGTTAAACTAATTAATTTTACTTTGTTGGAACAGCAGCTACGCTAATGATGTCTCTATTTGTTTCTCTGTTTTGGGAACTAGGATTTACACAAGCTCCAGTCTGGATCCAGAACATCTGAGAAGAGATGATGCTGACCCTCAGAGGACCCCAGATGATGCTGACCCTGAATCAACAACAGAACTAACAAATATTGCTACTTACTATGCAATCACATTATAATTGCTATTAATAATGTTCATTGTCTGGGTAACTACGTCTTGTTTTAATTTTTCTGAAAATTCATGTCATATGCAAATTTAAACATTAGTATTAACTAACATGAACTAACAATGAGTAAGAAATACATTTGTTACAGTATTTATTCATCTTTGTTAGTTAATAGAAATAAAGCTGCTCATTGTTAGTTCAGTGCATTAACTAGGCTACTATTAACAAGATTATAATAAAGTATATTAAATGTGGAAATTAACATGAACAAAGTTGAACGATTGCTGTATAAGTGCAGATCATTATTAGTTAATGTTAATTAATGTAGATAACTAATGAACCTTATTTCAAAGTGTTAGCAATTTGTTTATTACGGTTAAGGTGAAGGCCTACAGTCAAACACATACGCATTATTTTAAGAGATAAGATAGATATATTTAATAATAAAAAATATAGTGCCTATACTCTAAAAACGGCTGGGTTATTTTTTAACCCAAAATGCTGGGTTGAGTCTGTTGGGTCATTTTGTTGGGTTATTTAATTTCTTTTTAAACACTTTTGGGTAGTTTCAATTTACCAGGTGTTGGGTTAAACCTGCTGGGTTGCGTCGCTGGGTTGTTTCAGGCCAGCGCTGGGTTATTTAACGCGCCTTGAAGATGTTTAAATCCCTCCCCAACTGTCATTTTGGAAGAACAACGGGGCAAAGCCACGGCTTTCAACTGTTTTAAGGTAAGTTTATTTAATGTTTTCAATAATAATTATTTTAAATTGGCAGAATTATAACTTTTTTTTTTTTGCAGCAACAATACTGTTAAACGTCTACAGGCCAACATTATTTACGTTAAATGATGAACTGTTTACCTCAAACGGCCAACCTACGTTACGCGACTCGCATAATCGTGTTAAGGTATCTGAGACGACAGATTATTAAAGTTTTATTAAGTTTCAGACAGTGACTGATGGCTGAAATATGCGAATACCTGTGAAAATAGAGGAAAAGTAGTTTCTGACACTGAAAAGCGAATTTGATATTTAAGTGAGTCAAATGAGTTCAAAAAGTGAATACGACTTTCTGCTCTAATGTAAACGCCTGCAGTTGTCCATATCGACATTTAAATCATACAAATTACGTACAATATAGTCGGACCGCAGGTCTAAAAGAACCGACGACCCAGTTCAAGTATACCGGTTCAGTAATACTCGAACAAACAAAGTGATTCCCGGAAAAGAATCGACGTCTCAGGGCATTTCAAAGTGCGCGCACGCACAGCGAGTGACGCTGGCCGCGTTAGTGAAGTGATTTGATGCTTTTGTGGTTTATAAAGTCTTTTTACATACAAATTATAATTCAAAATGTGTTTTTTTCCTGTCAGAAAAGCGCATGGATACATTTGTGAGAGAAAAACTCGTCGAGTGCAGTCTTATTGAGGCGTCTAACGGTAAGTTCGTGTTTATTATACATTTTACATAATTGTTTGTCTGTGATAATCAACTAACGTTAACCCTCACGTAACTTAAACGCACATATATTTTTATTTCGTGCTATAGTTAAAGCTGCACCAGAATGTACCTAATTTATGAGCGTAAACATCATATATTAATTTTTCAGATCGTGTTTTTTGACTTGTCCTTATCACTTTGGTACATCTAAAAGTTTTTATATATGGACTGTTTTACCTACGTGACTTGTCATAGAAATGTCTGTGTGCGCGCATGAAGTGTGATCTCCCTTATCTGTGCCAGTGACTGTGTGTGTTTGATATAGCCAGCATATTAACATAAAACTGTGATTTATAATGACTGGAACATCCCAATGATTAGACAGTTTGAAAGCACACCTTTCAGCCAATCACTATATCATATTCTGCTTCTGTAGACCAAGTCATAGGTGAATTTAACTCATAATCATGATGGGTCAATTTCATGATTAACTTCACACAGTTAATTGAACTGAATCACTGTTATTAAAACAATTTGTATTTTTTTTTTTTTTTTACTTTATTTCAAAGGTTGGAACAAACATGGAATTCCTTAACCGAGCAGAGTCCACAAAACCCCATCCAATTGTTGTGGCGATCTAAAAATGACAGCAGATCTCTCAGGCATTGATCATAATCAATGGACAGGTAAGGATATTCTGCACTATTTTCAAAAGGAATTGCAAATTGTATATTTAATTGTATTTTTCCACATGTGGACATATACATTGTGACATAGTCCAAACGCAATTGAAAAGCATTTGTATTTCAGATGCCTTACACAGAAAGCTGTCAATTTGTGTCAAGGGTGGGACTATACTATGGGGCGTGTTTGTATTGGGAGATATTTTGTAGTTTTTACCCCAAATCTCTCACTGTTTGCACTCTGATGCACGTCAGCAAACAACATTGCAGTTCTACTCTTATTTACCTAGCTGCATCTTACCCTATATTTTATTCCTCCGGTGAAAAGCATTTGGTTAATGGTGAATATTGATCAATAGTACCATGTGGCTCTAACGGTTAGCAGGGGATAGTAGCTGCATTTGGGGTAAAAATGACAGAATTATTTATTGTGTGAGGTGCCAAGAATATAGGGAGATCCGGGTTGCACTGTCTGTTCTTTATCACACATCTCTCGGAGCGGCAGCTGCCTTTAGTAGTGCCTTAACCTCCATTGTTCAAAGCATTTTGCACAGTTGTCTTTGAGTGACGTCACCTCCCAATACAAACACTCTCCATGGTATGGTCCCACCTCTGACAAAAATTGACAGTTTTCAATGTGAGGCATTGGAAATTCAGATGCTAAAGATTCCATTTGAGTTTTGGCAGGTAACATGTGCGACACAGTGAAAAAACAGACATGGTAATTCATAAAACCTCATGTACTTGTTCTTATGTTGCATCTATGCTAACATTAGTCTGTTTCTCTCTTATTCCAAGGTCACCGTAGCCACCCGTATCCAGTACGTATCCAGACCAGATGGAGATCATCATCTAGAAAGGACCTCTACATCCCTGAAAGACAGCGGAGACCAGGACAACTAGAGCCCCAGATACAGATCCCCTGTAAAGACCTTGTCTCAGAGGAGCACCAGGACAAGACCACAGGAAACAGATGATTCTTCTGCACAATCTGACTTTGCTGCAGTCTGGAATTGAACTACTGGTTTCGTCTGGTCAGAGGAGAACTGACCCCCAACTGAGCCTGGTTTCTCCCAAGGTTTTTTTCTCCATTCTGTCACCGATGGAGTTTCGGTTCCTTGGTTTTCCTTAGTTGGGGACAATTAATATCAAGCGATATCATCCACTTGATTGCACAGAGGGACGATAAATCACTGAATCAATGACGAATTGACTTTAACTGAAAACTGAGTGTTTTACTTTGTCCCTTTGGCATTATTTACACACTATTTTCCTATTTAATACTGTAAAGCTGCTATGATGCAAGTATTTGAATCAATATGACAGGCTTATTACTCATAATACATCGGAAAATACAGCTACAAACTGACTTTGTTTTCCATTTGAAATTTGGCAGTCACTGTGCATTCATGAAAACTGAAACCGTAATTTTTGTTCAGTGTTTTTGAAACAGTGTTTTGTTCAAAGATTTGCAATTGTGTTTGGATGTCACAATTTGTCAACATGTGGAAAACGCAATGAAAATATAATTAGCAATTCCTTTTGAAATTGTCCTTCCATAGACAGGCTCTATAATGGAGTACACACTGCTCTCAGGTGTAGATCTTTGCTTCAGAGCTTAAGTGTTTGACAATAGTTCACCCAAAAATAAAATTGTCACTAATTATTCACCCTGGTCTGAAAGCTCTCGAATATCAACGAAAATATCTTAACTTGTGTTCTGAAGATGAACGAAGGGCTTACGGGTTTGTAACGACATGAAGTTGAGTAATAAATGACAGAATTTTCATTTTTGGTGAACTATATGTTGAACTACCCTAAGCAGTGCACATCTACCTACGTAGGAGTCTTTATATACTTGATATAAATTTAAGGACATCTTTAAATGATTTTACATTTAAATTTAAAGAATGTTAATTGTCAATGTCATTTCACTGTGTATTTAAATAGCTAAAAATCTCAAAATGTAATAGTTAAACAGCTAGACACAGGTCATTCAGAAATAATTTTCTTATTTATTGCAACTGTATTTCTGTGATTTTTATTTATTTATTTTGCATTTGCTGGAAACAAAAAAAGGGAAAATTCCATGTTGTTTGTCATTGGTACAAATTTTTGAATGTCAGATGGCATTAAAAATATTTTTTAACAGTCTAAATAACCTGTATTCTTCATTATTTATTAATCCATGATTGCTTTGTTAAGCAAAAGTGAAATTATGAGAATAACCCAGCAAGAATAACCCAGAATCATAAAAATGCAAACCCACAAATGGTAAAAATGACTCTATCTTGGGTTTTCTCAATAACCCAGCATGCTGGGTTAAAATGTGTAAACCAGCATGCTGGGTTACTTTAACCCAGCATGTGTTCTGTCCAATATTTACCCAGTGCTGGGTTGCCAATTGGGTTATTTTTAACCCAGCCATTTTTAGAGTGTA
>NW_020528682.1:0-24950 GCF_003368295.1 Carassius auratus | reverse complement strand
CTGGGTTGTTTTCAGGCCAGCGCTGGGTTATTTAACGCGCCTTGAAGATGTTTAAATCGCTCCCCAACTGTCACTTTGGAAGAACAACGGGGCAAAGCCACGGCTTTCAACTGTTTTAAGGTAAGTTTATTTAATGTTTTCAATAATAATTATTTTAAATTGGCAGAATTATAACTTTTTTTTGCAGCAACAATACTGTTAAACGTCTACAGGCCAACATTATTTACGTTAAATGATGAACTGTTTAACGTTACCTCAAACGGCCAACCTACGTTACGCGACTCGCATAATCGTATTAAGGTATCTGAGACGACAGATTAATAAAGTTTTATTAAGTTTCAGAAAGTGACTGATGGCTGAAATATGCGAATACCTGTGAAAATAGAGGAAAAAGTAGTTTCTGACACTGAAAAGCGAATTTGATATTTAAGTGAGTCAAATGAGTTCAAAAAGTGAATACGACTTTCTGCTCTAATGTAAACGCCTGCAGTTGTCCATATCGAAATTTAAATCATACAAATTACGTACAATATAGTCAGACCGCAGGTCTAAAAGAACCGATGACCCAGTTCAAGTAAACCGGTTCAGTAATTCTCGAACAAAGTGATTCCCGGAAAAGAATCGACGTCTCAGGGCATTTCAAAGTGCGCGCACGCAGGCCACGCACAGCGAGTGACGCTGGCCGCGTTAGTGAAGTGATTTGATGCTTTTGTGGTTTATAAAGTCTTTTTACATACAAATTATAATTCAAAATTTGTTTTTTTCCTGTCAGAAAAGCGCATGGATACATTTGTGAGAGAAAAACTCGTCGAATGCAGTCTTATTGAGGCGTCTAACGGTAAGTTCGTGTTTATTATACATTTTTACATAATTGTTTGTCTGTGATAATCAACTAACGTTAACCCTCACGTAACTTAAACGCACATATATTTTTATTTCGTGCTGTAGTTAAAGCTGCACCAGAATGTACCTAATTTATGAGCGTAAACATCATATATTAATTTTCCAGATCGTGTTTTTGACTTGTCCTTATCACTTTGGTACATCTATAAGTTTTTATATATGGACTGTTTTACCTACGTGACTTGTCATAGAAATGTCTGTGTGCGCGCATGCAGTGTGATCTCCCTTATCTGTGCCAGTGACTGTGGTGTGTTTGATATAGCCAGCATATTAACATAAAACTGTGATTTATAATGACTGGAACATCCCATTGATTAGACAGTTTGAAAGCACACCTTTCAGCCAATCACTATATCATATTCTGCTTCTGTAGACCAACTCATAGGTGAATTTAACTCATAATCATGATGGGTCAATTTCATGATTAACTTCACACAGTTAATTGAACTGAATCACTGTTATTAAAACAATTTGTATTTTTTCTTTTTTTTCAACTTTATTTTAAAGGTTGGAACAAACATGGAATTCCTTAACTGAGCAGAGTCCACAAAACCCCATCCAATTGTCGTGGCGATTTAAAAATGACAGCAGATCTCTTAGGCATTGATCATAATCAATGGACAGGTAAGGATATTCTGGACTATTTTCAAAAGGAATTGCAAATTGTATATTTAATTGTATTTTTCCACATGTGGACATATACATTGTGAAATAGTCCAAACTCAATTGAAAAGCATTTGTATTTCAGATGCCTTACACAGAAAGCTGTCAATTTGTGTCAAGGGTGGGACTATACTATGGGGCGTGTTTGTATTGGGAGATATTTTGTAGTTTTTACCCCAAATCTCTCACTGTTTGCACTCTGATGCACGTCAGCAAACAACATTGCAGTTCTACTCTTATTTACCTAGCTGCATCTTACCCTATATTTTATTCCTCCGGTGAAAAGCATTTGGTTAATGGTGAATATTGACCAATAGTACCATGTGGCTCTAACGGTTAGCAGGGGATAGTAGCTGCATTTGGGGTAAAAATGACAGAATTATTTATTGTGTGAGGTGCCAAGAATATAGGTAGATCCGGGTTGCACTGTCTGTTCTTTATCACACATCTCTCGGAGCGGCAGCTGCCTTTAGTAGTGCCTTAACCTCCATTGTTCAAAGCATTTTGCACAGTTGTCTTTGAGTGACGTCACCTCCCAATACAAACACTCTCCATAGTATGGTCCCACCTCTGACAAAAATTGACAGTTTTCAATGTGAGTCATTGGAAATTCAGATGCTAAAGATTCCAATTGAGTTTTGGCAGGTAACATGTGCGACACAGTGAAAAAACAGACATGGTAATTCATAAAACCTCATGTACTTGTTCTTATGTTGCATCTATGCTAACATTAGTCTGTTTCTCTCTTATTCCAAGGTCACTGTAGCCACCCGTATCCAGTTCGTATCCAGACCAGATGGAGATCATCATCTAGAAAAGACCTCTACATCCCTGAAAGACCGCGGAGACCAGGACAACTAGAGCCCCAGATACAGATCCCCTGTAAAGACCTTGTCTCAGAGGACCACCAGGACAAGACCACAGGAAACCGATTCTTCTGCACAATCTGACTTTGCTGCAGCCTGGAATTGATCTAGTGGTTTCGTCTGGTCACAGGAGAACTGACCCCCCAACTGAGCCTGGTTTCTCCCAAGGTTTTTTCTCCATTCTGTCACCGATGGAGTTTTGGTTCCTTGTTTTTCTTTAGTTGGGTACAATTAATATCAAGCGATATCATCCACTTGATTGCACAGAGGGACGATACATCACTGAATCAATGACGAATTGACTTTAACTGAAAATTGAGTGTTTACTTTTGTCCCTTTGCATTATTACACACTATTTTCCTATTTAATACTGTAAAGCTGCTATGATGCAGTATTTGATCAATATGACAGGCTTATTACTCATAATACATGGAAAATACAGCTACAAACTGACTTTTTCCATTTGAAATTTGGCAGTCACTAAACTGAAACCATAATTTTTGTTCAGTGTTTTTGAAACAGTGTTTTTGTTCAAGATTTGCAATTGTGTTTTGGAATGTCACAATTTGTCACATGTGGAAAACGCAATTGAAAATATAATTAGCAATTCCTTTTGAAAATTGTCCTTCCATAGACAGGCTCTATAACGGAGTACACTGCTCTCAGGTGTAGATCTTTGCTTCAGAGCTTAAGTGTTTGACAATAGTTCACCCAAAAATGAAAATTGTCACTAATTATTCACCCTGGTCTGAAAGCTCTCGAATATCAACGAAAACATCTTAACTTGTGTTCTGAAGATGAACGAAGGGCTTACGGGTTTGTAACGACATGAAGTTGAGTAATAAATGACAGAATTTTTATTTTTGGGTGAACTATATGTTGAACTACCCTAAGCAGTGCACATCTACCTACGTAGGAGTCTTTATATACTTGATATAAATTTAAGGACATCTTTAAATGATTTTACATTTAAATTTAAAGAATGTTAATTGTCAATGTCATTTCACTGTGTATTTAAATAGCTAAAAATCTCAAAATGTAATAGTTAAACAGCTAGACACAGGTCATTCAGAAATAATTTTCTTATTTATTGCAACTGTATTTCTGTGATTTTTATTTATTTATTTTGCATTTGCTGGAAACAAAAAAAGGGAAAATTCCATGTTGTTTGTCATTGGTAAAAATTTTTGAATGTCAGATGGCATTAAAAATATTTTTTAACAGTCTAAATAACCTGTATTCTTCATTATTTATTAATCCATGATTGCTTTAAGCAAAAGTGAAATTATGAGAATAACCCAGCAAGAATAACCCAGAATCATAAAAATGCAAACCCACAAATGGTAAAAATGACTCTATCTTGGGTTTTCTCAATAACCCAGCATGCTGGGTTAAAATGTGTAAACCAGCATGCTGGGTTACTTTAACCCAGCATGTGTTCTGTCCAATATTTACCCAGTGCTGGGTTGCCAATTGGGTTATTTTTAACCCAGCCATTTTTAGAGTAGAAAAAAAAAATTCACATAAAATATTCTAGAGATAACGATTTTGGGTTTTCTAATTCTATATTAAAAAAAAATCACATTAGTGGAGTTAAAAATATAAAAACTTAAATTAAAATACTGGCTATACTACAATCTTCATTATCAAAATACTTACAAATACATTAATTAAAACTGTCACTCATATCTTTTACGTTTTTACGCTTGTTTTAACTTTGTAGGTTACATGATCAGCATAGCGGATGATGATATCCAAATCGCATTAATGCTTCATACACAAATAAGCATTCAGGCTGTAGAGTATGTATTCTTTTATCACTCGTTAAATTAGTTCATATTGAAATATTAAAGGCTATGTGGTTTCGAACGCAGTCCGACAAAATCTCATTTTGACATATTGCGTGGTTCTGTGTGATTTGGATAACTTCAAGTTACACTTCTTTCGTCAAGTTAAGCCCACTTCAAGTTACGATCCTGTCTTGCAGTCTGCAGACAGACCCTTTTCTGTGCTACAGGAGCATTGAGCAGCATAGAGCACCCTCTCACGGCTGTAGATGGTCATGTTTTCTCTTGGTTCATGTCAAATTAATTTTTAATAAATAAGTCGCAGCTGGCTATAAGTCGCAGGACGAGCCAAACTATGAAAAAAAGTGTGACTTATATAAATATGGTAGTCATTATCACAATAATCCATGTCCAAGAGTCAATTTCCTCAGATGAGATGGTTTTTATTCGTTACTTATTTGACACGATGCACAGACACTGACCTCATTGAGCTTTTATTTTGGCACTTCCTGCATTTTAAATTTGCATATTAGCTAAATATTTAGTTTCGCCCAAAACATTTAGATTCAACATTTAGATTTAGATTTAACATTTAGATTTATATTGAATATTTAGATTTAACATTTATATTTATAATTTAGATTTAACATTTAGATTTAGATTTAACATTTAGATTTAGATTTAGATTTAACATTTAGATTTAATATTTAGATTTAACATTTATATTTATATTTATATTTTACATTTAGATTTAGATTTAACATTTAGATTTTGTATTTATATTAAGATATAGATTTAACATTTAGATTTAACATTTAGATTTAGATTTAACATTTAGATTTAACATTTAAATTTATATTTATATTTATATTTATATTTAAGATTTAGATTTAACATTTAGATTTAGATTTAACATTTAGATTTTATATTTATATTTAGATATAGATTTAACATTTAGATTTAGATTTAGATTTAACATTTAGATTTAACATTTCAATTTATATTTAACATTTAGATTTTATGTTTATATTTAGATATAGAGTTAACATTTAGATTTAACATTTAGATTTAGATTTAGCATTTAGATTTAAAATTTAACATTTAGGTTTAACATTTAATATTTATATTTAACTATTTAAAATATCTCTAAGTTGACAAATATTGTTGTAAATGTGCTAAAAAGTGACCGTTAAAAATTAATACCGTTTTTTTTTTACATTGTTTGAAGCTAAATGTGAAAAATGTTGCTGTTATTTTCATCATTATTTAGATATAGATTTAACATTTAGATTTTATATTTATATTAAGATATAGATTTAACATTTAGATTTAACATTTAGATTTAACATTTAGATTTATATTTAACATTTAGATTTAGATTTAACATTTATATTTAACATTTACATTTATATTTATATTTAACATTTAGATTTAGATTTAACATTTAGATTTTATATTTAGATTTAGATTTAGATTTAACATTTAGATTTAGATTTAACATTTACATTTACATTTAGATTTAACATTTAGATTTAACATTTAAATTTATATTTAACATTTAGATTTAACGTTTAGATTTAACGTTTAGATTTAACGTTTATATTTAACATTTAAATTTATATTTAACATTTAGATTTAACATTTAGATTTAGATTTAGCATTTAGATTTAAAATTTAACATTTAGGTTTAACATTTAATATTTATATTTAACTATTTAAAATATCTCTAAGTTGACAAATATTGTTGTAAATGTGCTAAAAAGTGACCGTTAAAAATTCATACCGGTTTTTTTAACATTGTTTGAAGCTAAATGTGAAAAAATGTTGCTGTTATTTTCATCATAAACTGCTTTACAAACGGCGCCCCATACAAGACGGGCTTTGGTTCTACCAGCGATTTGATTGGACACCAACAGCCAATTACAATTGACCTTTTCATTTTTAGGATTTGTTGATTTTGTGGCACACTTGTAACGCTGACAACAGGAAAAGACTGGTTAATATAGGGAGGCTAATGACTAATAAGTGAAGGCTCCTGGTGCAATGAACAGGAGTGCAATTACTGTGATGAAGGGACAAGGCTAGTTGGAATTGTAGTGCCTACGGTGAGGTGCCTAAGGGGAAGTGAGAACACTAGTGGACACCCAGGGCAACAGAGACCAGACAGCGTGACATTACCCCCTCCTCCACGGAGCAGCTACCAGATGCTCCACCCAAACCCAAGAAGAGACCAAAGAACAAAGAGACCAGGTGGGAGGTGGAGTGGCGGAGGACCAGGGGGAGGGATGGAGGTTCAGGTAAAATGGGGAAACAGAGACAAGAGGACCAGGTAAAATGGGGAAACAGAGACAAGAGGACCAGGTAAAATGGGGAAACAGAGACAAGAAGTGCAAACACAAAAACAAGGAGCCCAGGAGGGAGGTGGACCAGCGGAGGATCAGGGGGAGGAACAGAGGGCCAGGTCCTTAGAGGGAAACAGAGAGAAAGACAAAGACAAGGAACCCAGGAGGGAGGTGGACCGGCGGAGGATCAGGGGGAGAGACGGAGGGCCAGGTCCATAGATGGAAACAGACAGAAGAGGAGCAAAAACAAAAAAACAAACAAAAACAAAATAACAACAAAACACAAGTCCAGGAAGGACATAACGTGAAGCCCACCAGGGCAGAGCAGAAGACCACCACATCCGTGCGGTCGAGACAGGAGCCCACCAGGGCGGCGCAGAAGACCACCACATCCGTGTGGTTGAGACAGAAGCCCACCAGGGCGGCGCAGAAGACCACCACAGTGGGATCAATGACATAGGAGAGCAAGTCTGGTTAGGCAAGTCTGAAATAGAACATGAACAAGTTAAGGGTAGCCTCTGTGGCCACGAAAGGATCAGTCGAGCGGTTAGAGAGTTCGGCTGAGATGTGACAAGGCTCTGGTAGTTCAGCCGAGATGAGGAGATGCTCTAGTAGTTCAGCAGAGACGTGGAGAGGCTCTGGTAGTTCAGCAGAGGCGTGGAGAGGCTCTGGTAGTTCAGCAGAGGCGTGGAGAGGCTCTGTTAGTTCAGCAGAGATGTGGGGAGGCTCTGGAAGTTCCACAGAGACGTGGAGAGACTCTGGTAATCCCATGGTGTTTAGACTGGATTCCAGAAGATCTGATCTGCAGACTTGACTCTGCTCATGAAGATCATTGGTGGCCTGACTCTGCTCATTAAAATCATTGGTGACTTGCATTTGTTCATGAAGATCGTTGGTGACTTGCATTTGTTCATGAAGATCAATGGTGACTTGCATTTGTTCATCAAGATCATTGGTGACTTGCGTTTTTCATGAAGATCATTGGTGACTTGCATTTGTTCATGAAGATCAATGGTGACTTGCCTTTGCCCATGAAGATAGTCGGTGAATTGACCTTGCCCATGAAGAACACTGGTAACTTGACCTTGCCCATCAAGAACACTGGTGACTTGACCTTGCCCATGAAGAACACTGGTGACTTGACCATGCCCATGAAGAACACTGGTGACTTGACCTTGCCCACGAAGAACACTGTTGACTTGACCTTGCCCACGAAGATCACTGGTGACTTGACTTTGCCCACGAAGATCACTGGTGACTTGACTTTGCCCACGAAGATCAATGGTGACTTGCATTTGTTCATGAAGATCATTGGTGACTTGCATTTGTTCATGAAGATAGTCAGTGACTTGCATTTGTTCATGAAGATAGTCAGTGACTTGACCTTGCCCATGAAGAACACTGATGACTTGACTTTGCCCACGAAGATCAATGGTGACTTGCATTTGTTCATGAAGATCATTGGTGATTTGCATTTGTTAATGAAGATCATTGGTGACTTGCATTTGTTCATGAAGATCAATGGTGACTTGCCTTTGCCCATGAAGATAGTCGGTGACTTGACCTTGCCCATGAAGAACACTGGTGACTTGACCTTGCCCATGAAGATCACTGGTGACTTGACCTTGCCCACGAAGAACAATGGTGACTTGACCTTGCCCACGAAGATCACTGGTGACTTGACTTTGCCCACGAAGATCACTGGTGACTTGATTTTGCCCACGAAGATCAATGGTGACTTGCATTTGTTCATGAAGATCATTGGTGACTTGCATTTGTTAATGAAGATCATTGGTGACTTGCATTTGTTCATGAAGATCAATGGTGACTTGCCTTTGCCCATGAAGATAGTCGGTGACTTGACCTTGCCCATGAAGAACACTGGTGACTTGACCTTGCCCATGAAGATCACTGGTGACTTGACCTTGCCCACGAAGAACAATGGTGACTTGACCTTGCCCACGAAGATCACTGGTGACTTGACTTTGCCCACGAAGATCACTGGTGACTTGATTTTGCCCACGAAGATCAATGGTGACTTGCATTTGTTCATGAAGATCATTGGTGACTTGCATTTGTTAATGAAGATCAATGGTGACTTGCATTTGCTCATGAAGATAGTCAGTGACTTGACCTTGCCCATGAAGAACACTGGTGACTTGACCTTGCCCATTAAGAACACTGATGACTTGACTTTGCCCACGAAGATCAATGGTGACTTGCATTTGTTCATGAAGATCATTGGTGACTTGCATTTGTTCATGAAGATCATTGGTGACTTGCATTTGTTCATGAAGCTCAATGGTGACTTGCCTTTGCCCATGAAGATAGTCGGTGACTTGACCTTGCCCATGAAGAACACTGGTGACTTGACCTTGCCCATGAAGATCACTGGTGACTTGACCTTGCCCACGAAGATCAATGGTGACTTGACTTTGTTCATGAAGAATACTGGTGACTGGACTTTGCCCACGAAGATCAATGGGGACTTGCATTTGTTCATGAAGATCATTGGTGACTTGCATTTGTTCATGAAGAATACTGGTGACTGGACTTTGCCCATGAAGATCACTGGAGACTAGCCCTTGTCCATGAATTTCACCGGTGACTTGACTTGACTCCGTAGTGTCAACGGTGACTAGCCCTGACTCCAGAAGGTCAACGGTGACTAGCCCTGACTCTGGAAGGTCAATGGTGACTAGCCCTGACCCTGGAGGGTCAACGGGAACTTGACTCGACTCTGGAGGGTCAACGGGAACCTGACTCGACTCTGGAGGGTCAACGGGAACCTGACTTGACTCTGGAGGGTCAACGGGAACCTAACTCGACTCTGGAGGGTCAACTGTGGCTGTCATTCTGTGCAGAGGCGCTGGACAAGCAGCTATCTTGTGCCATGAGTCTGGACCGGTGGCCATCTTGTGCTGTGGCGCTGGGCTTGCGGCCATCTTGTGCTGTGGCGCTGGGCTGGCGGCCATCTTGCGTCGTGACGCTGGGCTGGTGGCCATCTTGCGTCGTGGCGGTGGGCTGGCGACCACCTTGTGCTGTGGTGCTGGGCTGGCATCCATCTTGCCTCGTGGCGCTGGGCTGGCAGCCATCTTGTGCAGTGGCACTGGACTGGCAGCCATCCTGGGCAGCGGCACTGGGCCGGCGGCCATCCTGTGCAGCGGCGCTGGGCCGCTGGCCATCCTGGGCAGCAGCGCTGGGCCGGCGGCCATCCTGGGCAGTGGCGCTGGGCTTGCGGCCATCCTGGGCAGTGGCACTAGGCTGGCAGCCATCTTGCGTCGTGACGCTGGGCTTGCGGCCATCTTGCATCGTGGCGCTGGGCTGGTGACCACCTTGTATCGTGGTGCTGGGCCCGCAGCCATCCTGGGAAGCGGCGCTGGGCTGGCGACCACCTTGTGCTGTGGTGCTGGGCTGGCGTCCATTTTGCCTCGTGGCGCTGGGCTGCCGGCCATCTTGTGCAGTGACGCTGAACTTGCGGCCATCCTAGGCAGCGGCGCTGGTGCTGGACCTCCTCTTGACCACTCACTCCTCTGTGACCTCCCCTGGTCCCACGAAAAATGACCAGGTGGGTTCCCTCAAAACCACTCTTTCTCTCCCGCTCGGTGGCTGGGGAGGAAAGATCAAAAAACATAGCGCTGGATCTTAGATTGATGGAGTCCTTCTGTGACGTTCGGAGACCCAGTGAAACACAGGGAATGAGAGATCCAATTGCAGTAATGTTTATTTTGGGTAATCCAAATCGTAATCCAACAAGCCGGGGTCAAAACCAGAAAACAATACAAATAAACAAACAAAGAAGGAACAGGAAGGGAACGGAAACAGGAACTCGGAATGCGATGAACTCGGAAGACGAGAAGACTGGGTACGGAAGGAAAGGACTCTATGCAGACAAAAGGAAAAGACTGGTTAATATAGGGAGGCTAATGACTAATAAGTTAAGGCACCTGGTGCAATTAACAGGAGTGCAATTACTGTGATGAACGGACAAGGCTAGTGGGAATTGTAGTGCCTACGATGAGGTGCCTAAGGGGAAGTGAGACCACTAGTGGACACCCAGGGAAACAGAGACCAGACAAAGTGACAACTGCGTGAGAGGGGTTATTACTGAACATTAATATGGATAATAGCAAACAAGCAATTTTTTTTTTTTTTTTTTTTTTTTTTTGCGATTGTTAATTTCTGTTCAAAATATAATGTAATGTGCTTGCAAAATATAGTCCTCTGTGCTCAAAACTTACAATTACTCGCTCAGGATTGAGGCACAATAGATAGATGTCATTAGACATAAATGCCCAAAATTAGATTTTACTTGGAAACACTTTTTTGTCTATTGTTGTTTATATATATCATTATGTGTACATTCTCAGGAAATAAGGAACAGAACTGTCACTGAAGCAGTCAAACCTCACCGCTGAAAAAACGCATACCATTTAGATTTAAATAAAGATGTAACTTTTAGATCTTTCGTACATAAAGTTACCATCCCAGTGACATCTTTGTACTTTTCTGAGATACTGTTCATTTTTAATGTTTCTTTGTAATATATTAATGTTAATTTATACATGCTGTGTATTAGTATATGCAGAAATTAACATATGTAGATAACAGTAGTGTCCATCCTTAGTTCATGACACCTGAAGCATTAACTAATGCTAACAAATAGAAACTTTAATCCCTTTGATGACTGAACACTCAAATAATGTAAATAAATATTGATTTGCTCTTTATTTTATGAATATGTCTACACCCCTTAGCCAGAAGGTGCAAGATGACTAAGAGCACTGAAAAAAAAAAAAAAACATAAGTTGGCTAGTTGAACCACACTATTGCAGTGAAAAACTCAAGAAACATAAGCACGAGCAAACGCAATGGCCTCATGAAGCAAAAGCTTCAGTCAGGTTTTGGCTCTGCTTAGGTGAGAGAATTTAAAAAGGTCATATGATGTTGCTAAAAAGAACATAATTTTGTGTAGTATCTAAAAATTAGTTCAGTGTAGCAGCTAAATTAGGCGCAGTCACTTTAAGAGCCAATTTTCTCAACTGTTTACTTTCACATTCACTTTTTACTTCACTTACTTTCACTTGGGGAGGGGGGGGGGGTGTAGGAGTTCAGTCTCAAACAACTGCAGTTTAGTTGGAGTCAGTAAACTAGTCTTGAAGGGGAACTCTATATTCCATCAGTTTTTCTGAAATAATTAGTGCTTTGATGTTTTATGATCTGAGTCTGTCACGCCACTATTTGAATTACTCTTACTCCATTGGTCTCTATTATCACAGTAACTGATTTCTGATGATCCCGCCCCTTAACAGACTTTGAAAACAAATTGGTTGCTTTACACATCAATCAGACAGTCAAATGCAAATCTTTTGAGAGTTTAGCACAATCTCTGTTATTTAAAGATGCTCAGAATTCCTCCAGGTCAATGTCAGAAGAGCCCTCGATCTCTAATTCTGTGACAGACAGAAACGCTCCTCTCTGTGCGGCCTGAAAGAGAGAATAGGTAGAAAGATATGACAACAGAACAAAGATAGAAATATGAGTGTTGAACAAAATTTCAGTGCAAAAACAAATAACAATCTGAATAATGAAACTATGTTAATACTAACATGTTCTTCTCAGTGCTGGTGTCTGTGCTAACAGCTAACAGGAAAGGGAAATAATTTTTAATAAAAGGGAATTTAGGTAAATTGTATTAAATATTATGCGTTCAGTTTGAATTACCTGGTTTAGGAAAACTGAAATAAGCAAAGACAGCATCACATGCAAAAATAGAAAGACATTTTTTTTTTCAGAAAGACAATAAATTCAACTTTATCATACAGATAAACAAATAGAAAAATATAATAAATCCCATGACAGAAAATTTTGATCTTAACTATTTAAAAAAATATACTGACCTATTTCTAACAAATCCTTCTGTGGTCACAACATCTGTCAAATAAAAATCAAGAAAATATTACAATTATTTATTATGAATTAATGTCATATCCTCCAGGGCCCGGTTCCCCAAAACGTTCTTATTGCTAAGTAGTTCTTAACCTATTCCTTAACCTCTCTCTTAACGTTATGGCACAATTTCCAACATGTTTGTACGCAAAGTATATATTCTATAAGTCACACTTTTGTAAGGTTGGTCTGGACAATTCATAAGCTCTCTCTTAGCACTGTTTGAGCTCAAGACGCTAGTCGCCGCCACTGTGCAGCAGTCTTTAGAAATCAGCCCAGCGCAGTACAAGTCAAACTATGGTATGTTGACAATTTTGCCTGATGTGGCTATATTACAAAAACTCATTGTGGAGCTGCTGGACCTTCTCAGACCTGCGCTTGCCAGGCTAATGCGGCAGAATTTTGCTTTAAGCCCTGAAGACCAGCTGCTTGCAGCGCTAAGGTTTTTTGCTAAAGGGAGCTTCATCAAGGTCGTGGGAGATGGCTACGGCCTAAGCAAGACCTTGGTGTGGAGGTGCATCCACACTGTCACCAACACCCTTCTGCGCAATGCCGGGGATTACATTTCTACCGTGGGTGAGCAAGTAGAGAGAGAGGGGAGAAAGGGAATTAAACAGAAGTAACTGCAGCTGCTTGCCAATCAATTCTGATTGTAAATTACGTTACCATTAATTATAAAAGTGTATTACATTATTTTTAGAAGTTGTTAAACCCATGTCAAGAAGTGGCACAAGTGGATAAGGAGGGTGGCTGATTAGCGAGGGATACCCGGTTCGTCAATTTCCTTGACAATTTGCTAATTTAATTAATAGTCTATATTTTACTGATAACTTAAACTATGTTAGTTATGTTTTAAGGAATTTTTCATTTGCATAGAACGTGATGTCTGTCTTTACGGCGTAATGCACCTTCGCGTGAAGTCAAAAATCGATTCCTGAACAATCAATGCCAACTAATTCAACACCATTACTTGGGACAGCACCTTTGTAATGTCGAATGTAAGAGCAGCATGTTAAGAAACTTCCTAAGGGATACTTCGGGGAACACTCTTAGGAACATAAACAACTTTGGAAAGATATATCTTTCGAGTCTTCTTATGAGTGAGCATTATTGGGGAACTGGGCCCAGTTCAGTGTTCAGTGACAGTGAGAAAAGGAACTTGTAAATGTTTTAGAGACACGGGAAAAGATGAAACAATACTTTATATTGTATATTTTTTCAGAAAATCAAGAAATGCTGTGCAGATCTGATTGTTTTTACCAGAGACATTAAGTTGAACAGGAGCCTGCAGATCTCCTACAGAACAGAAGTACCAGCCAGAATCAGTGAGTCTCAGTCCAGTCATCAGCACAGTGAAGGATCTTCTCCCATCATCACTGATCTGGACTGATGAATTCTGGGATGTGTTAGTCCTCCCCACTGTGTAACAGCTCTGATCTTTATATCTGCACCACTGTTTGACTTCATTCTGATATCCAGAACTGTAGAAACACTGAACACTGATATCACCACCTTCATGTCCAGATACACTGCTGCTCACCGCAGACACATCAGGAGCTGAACGCAGACAGCAAAAATATTCTACATTAAACAAAACAATGTAGCAGAAATTTGACAAATAATTTTAATGCACCACAATGTATTACCTTTTTTAACAGTAACATACAATATTTTTTTGTCATCTGGTTCTTCATTATTTCCGATCTCTACAGCACACCAATAATATCCAGAGTCTGAGGATTTCAGATTGTGGAGTTTCACAGTAAAAATACTGTCTGCTGGATAATCAGTTATTGTCCATTTCCCTATAGCATTTGTACTTGCTGTAATTTTGCAAGAATTCCAAAAATAACCTTTACACCAGTATTTTGTGTTTAGTTTATACTGATTGTCATACAGACAGGGGATTGTAATGCTTCCTCCTTCTCTTACAGTTACATGATCCAATGTCTTCATGCTCAAAGTTCCTGCAACACACACACACACACACACACACACACACACTCATCACCACCAAAATTCTCTTTTGGTTTCCAAATAAAACATAACATTTTATAAATATATAAAAAAAGTTATGATATAATTTGTTGTATATTAACACTGAAACACTAACAAATAAATACATAAATAAAGGTTTATGTATCAAGTATACTCTGAAGTATTTTTTGACATTTTTCCCATATGTCCAAAAACAGTGTTGCAATTTTGTGGTTACTGAAAAATTTGTAAAAGCTGTTGAAAGGTCCTTGTGCTATGTGAAACTGAATTTTCTCTGTATTGACATCTTACGCAGCTGTATATAAACTGAACCACACTCTAAACAGTTCTATTTATGGACCCTGTTGTGTTCTTAGGATGTAAAACTAACAAAATATAAAAAAAGTTACAACAGCGGAAAAACAGGATAGTTTATAAAAACATCTGTAAAACCATTTTTTTTTCAGGGTAGAATGTATTTTCTGTGTCTTACCTGCGGTGTAAAGTAAAACACCAAAGAGAATCAGAGGACGAGCCATGTGACGGTCTGAATGAGTACAAGACAGAACCTGAAATGAACATTTCACTTCCTGCCAGATAAAAAATAAGCAGTTCCTGTTACAGTATTTACTGAAGTAAAAAAACTGAAGTTAGCAGAGACCTAACAGACAAATTCTGTGCACACAGTCTGCTAGATCATATCCTTATTGCAGTAATGGTCTGACACAAGAGCATTTGTGTAAATGTGCACAAGAATATACCAGATATCAAACATGTTCAAAACAATGGCATGACCCGTCATTCATATTAAAAAAGGGACATTAAATATATATATAGGTGCATGTCAATAAATTAGAATGTTGTGGAGAAGTTCATTTCAGTAATTCAACTCAAGTTGTGAAACTCTTGTATTAAATTAATTCAATGTACACAGACTGAAGTAGTTTAAGTCTTTAGTTCTTTTAATCGTGATGGGTTTGACTCACATGTAACAAAAACACAGTCAATCTCAACAAATTAGAATACTCCATTAGACCGATTAAAAAAAAAAACACTTAGTAAATTGTTGGTCTTCTTGAAAGTACAATATGTTCATTTACTGTACATGTACTCAATCCTTGGTAGGGGCTCCTTTTGCTTTAATTACTGCCTTGGCGTGTTTGGCGTGGCATGGAGGTGGTCAGTTTGTGGCACTGCTGAGGTGGTCTGGAAGCCCAGGTTTCTTTGACAGTGGCCTTCAGCTCATTTGCATTTTTTGGTTTTGCTTCTCATTTTCTTCTTGACAATAGCTCATAGATTCCCTCTGGGGTTCAGGTCTGGTGAGTTTGCTGGCCAGTCAACACAGCAACACCATGGTCATTTAACCAACTTTTGGAGCTTTTGGCAGTGTGGGAAGGTGCCAAATCCTGCTGGAAAATGAAATCAGCATCTTCAAAATGCTGGACAGCAGAAGGAAGCATGAAGTGCTACAAAATTTATTGGTTAACAGATGCAATGACTTTGTTTTTTTTAGTTTTTTTTAAAACACACATTGGACCAACACCAGCAGATGACATTGCACCCCAAATCATCACAGACTGTGAAAACTTAACACTGGACTTCAAGCAACTTGGGCTAAGAGCTTCTCCGCCCTTCCTCCAGACTCTAGGACCTTGGTTTCCAAAGGAATTACAAAACTTGCAACAGTCCACTTCGTCCTCTCCTTCGCCCTGGTAAAGACGCCCGTGACATTGTCTGTGGTTCAGCAAAGTCACGTCTTGATGCCTTGACCCCAGCCTCAGTCCATTCCTTGTGAAGTTCACTCAAATTCTTGATTTGATTTTGCTTGACAGTCCTCATGAGGCTGCGGTTCTCTCAGTTGGTTGTGTATCTTTTTCTTCCACACTTTTTCCATCCACTCAACTTTCTGTTAACATGCTTGGATACAGCACTCTGTGAACAGCCAGCTTCTTTGGCAATGGATGTTTGTGGTTTACCCTCCTTGTGAAGGATGTCAATGATTGTCTTCTGGACAAATGTCAGATCAGCAGTCTTCCCCATGATTGTGTAGCCTAGTGAACCAAACTGAGAGACCATTTTGAAGGCTCAGGAAACCTTTGCAGGTGTTTTGAGCTGATTAGCTGATTGGCATGTCACCATATTCTAATTTCTTGAGTGGACTGGTGGTTTTTTGTTAAATATGAGCCAACATCATCACAATTAAAAGAACCAAAGACTTAAACTACTTCAGTCTGTGAGCACTGAATTTATTTAATACATGAGTTTCAAAAATTGAGGTGAATAAATGAAATAAGTGAACTTTTCCAATACATTCTAATTCACTGAGATGCACCTGTATCTACTGTAGGTTTGTTTGATGTGAATATGAACTGGACAGAACAGAACATATACAGACGTTTAAAGATACATATTAAAATAATTCAGTGAGTCCAAATATGATGACGTGTGTTAGTATTAACTGGCCATGTACAGTGTATCTGATCATGTACATGGTTTTGCAAAAGTCTAATGACAAAAATGGTTGTTTTCTCTATTTTTCTATGGCAGTAGTTTTTTCTCTAGGAGTATTTTCAAACACCTAGATCAGGACTACTCAGTTAATTAGGCTAATGTTTGTATTAATGGAGTGCTGCATGGCTCAGTATCAAGACCTCTGTTTTTCACATACTTAATTTGCCTTTTAGAGAAATCAGTCAGGTTTAAAAAAGAATTAATATTCATTAATATTCAATATTCATCAATTAAACTGCAGTGAAACTATTGGAAACTGAATCAATATTGAATTGAATTAAACTGAAAAATGACACTTGTCCTTTTTAGAGCTGCTTATAGCAGAAATGAATTTTAATAAAAAGAGCTGCTTATACTGTAGCTGAAATTAATTTAATATTTGACAAATTTTGCAGCACTGAACCAAATTATGCTGAAATACTGTTTCTTTTAACTAGTCAGGTTCATAAAGGGTGCATGTATTTGGTCTGGCATTAAACACACTTAAAGGATAGCTTTTCATACTGAAGGACACTGAAATTTGGGACCCATCAAAATAAGTGTTTCTATGCTTAAGAAAAGCCAAAATACATATAACACAAGAGATTGGGTCTTTGAACTCTAAAAGGAGAATGGAAAGAAATAAAAATTCAAAAGAACAAAGGGAAGCATTTTCTCCCACTTTGCCTTTTCATGCTTCTGTTCTTCAGAAACAAACAATCCAACTCTCTTAATAATGCTACCCTCATGCTTTCATCAGCACAAGCAGACAAAATCTTTTCACACCCTCCTCCTGAATCTGAGGATTTTTATAGTTTCTAATTAACCTGAAACACCTGCCTCCACTAAGTAGCTCAACCCACATCATTTGCCCATTACAGGACTGTAACATCCAAAAAAATCACCAAAAGAGGGAGACAGAGACTGCAGAACCTGAATTCTGCTGAAATCTACCAGATGTGGGGATATAGGCTCATAAGACTTTTGAGTGTGACCCATAATGACTTATCTTGCGAATACAATGTATAATATTCACTAAACATGGTAGACATGCACAACAACAAGACATTCTGAAAACAACAACAACAAAACTGCTGCTCAGGGAGCGTTGATCTCTAGGTGAACATATTACAATTGTGTAACGTATAGTTTTTAAATATCTCAGCTCATTTCATTAAATGAAATCATTTTGAATTGTTAAAGATGGCAGTAGATATTCGGCCTGAGCACAGGGCCATAGCAGATACAAAAGAGATAGAAATGACTTTTACAGGAGCCACAAACGAACAGTGCAATATAAATTTATTATAAATACATTTTCTCCTCCTCAAAACTCCTTAAACTTTTATAGAAATTTTTACAATATTTATTATATTTTATAAATTTTCTTACAATCTTTAAATAACATGCAAACAAATAGCTTACATTTCTATAACATTACATTTCTTATGAAATTTCTTACAATAGTCTTAATTTTTTATAGATTTTTTTTTTCTTATTGAATATAATTTCTAATAGATTTTCTTATTGTGCACATATAAAAATAATGATTTGTTGTAAAATTGTCAATAAGGTTGTGACAGGAGTTGTCTTCTGATGTTCTTGTGGTCTTACTCCAGGACCTGAAACAAATGATAAATCAGCATTATTTGTCTAAACACATTATGTTTTTTTTTTTCATTGTTTTGTTTATGGTGACTCTATGATAAAACCAAAAATGAAAAACAAAACAAAACAAAAAAGCTAATCTTAGGCTCAGTACCTTAAACCAGTCATGGAGACGCATCTTCTCCAGATTGAGTCTCTGCTGTGGCTCAGGCTCCAGACAAGCGCAAATCATCTGGCAGCATTCTGTGCAAAAAGATGAGAGAGACGTTTGATTATTTATTGATTACTTTCTAAAATACTTTTGTGTGATTTAGAACACAAATTGTCCTCCTTTGTTCTTTGATGAAAATCTCACCTCTTGACAGCTCAGGTCTGGTCCAGTTTTTCTCACTGATCAAGTGCAGGTCGAGGTCTGTGGGATAATATCCGCACACCATTTTAAACAGTAGGACACCCAATGACCACACCGTCATCGGTTTTGCATGGTACCTGCCCTTCACATTGACCTCTGGTGGACAGTATGCTCTTGTGCCTGGAGGAAAGAGATGTTGTCTGTTATTTAATGCACTTTCACAACATGTTGACTATATACAGGATGCATTGCAGAGTTGATTACACAAGATGTTCAAACACACACCACAAAAGAATTCGTAGGCAAACTTATTCATAAGCGCAGCACACTTGAAGTCAATCAATTTAACTTCCATGGTGTCCCGGTTCAGCAGCAGGTTCTCCAGTTTGATGTCCCGATGGAAGACACCGCGCTTGCTGCAAACGATAGCAGCATCAATCACCTGCTGCATGACTTGTCGTGCCATTGCTTCATCGAGGCTTCCTCCGTGGAGCTTGATGAAGCTAGACAGGTCCATGCAAGGTGAAGGCCGCTCCATGACCATGATGTAATGGTCTGTGTCGTCCTGCCAGTCCAGCAGTTTAATGACTTGAGGAACGTTGGGGCCAGTATTGGCCATGAGCATCAGGCCAATTTCCATCGGGAGGCTTTCAGGATGACCAGGCTAAAAGAAAGAAAATGACACTGAGATGGCTTCCCAAATAATAACTTACAGTCCAAAAATCAAAACAGTTTGTCTGATCAAAACTCATTTGTAATCTGTGATAACCATGAATTTATTATAATTACCCACCACTCTGATATATGGCATATTCGGTCCCTTCACTGAAAACTTCACAGCCACCTGATCAACAAAACAAAATGTAACAATTAGCATGTGCACAGAGGCCATATCACTCCAGCCATGAGTCCTGAACAGAAAAGCAAAGTTTTACAAGTAAAAAATAAATAAATAAGAAGACCTCAAGTCCATCCTTGCAGCGACTCCCCTGGCACACAAAGCCAAATCGTCCTTGACCCAGCTTCTCACCGATTTTATAACGCCTACGAATGTCACCTATTAAAAGAAACAATTTTATGTAATATAAAATACTATTTTATTTAATTATTATATTATTATATAATTTACAACAACATTTTGCAATTCTCATAGGTTCATTCTTCTTACCCGTATCCAGCACATCCTGCTCCAGCTGTTCCTCAGCAGCAGGCCAGACTTCAGATGCTGGAGCAATTATATGAATAAAATCAAATAAATGAGCATAAAAATTTGGGTGGTCCTTGATTTAGGTTTAAGATTTAAGTTTTTTTTTACTTCATATGTTAAATGAAACTTTTTTAATAATCAACGTAAATGGATTTGTTAAAATTCTAACATATTGACAGGTTTGGTAATGACACCTTATAAAGTTATTATCACATGCTCTGGTCAAAAATATTTTACATTTTCATATATGATATTTAAACTGTTACTCTAATGACAGCATTGTTGTAACAGTGTTTTTGACGATTTTTTTTTTTTATAATCAAACATTAATTGAACAATACTTCATCCGAACATCTTTATCTGATTGTACCATCGGTAAATCTCCCACATGATCCCGGTTCCCGGTAGTTCTTCTCAGCCTGGGCCAGGTCGTATTTTGCATTTCCTCGGCGAAACAAGCGGAGAGCGGGCCACTTCCAGAAACTCTTCTTCCTCTTTTTCGCCTCTCTCCCTCCATCAATCTCAGCGGCAGAAGCCCCAACAGGAACCTCATCGTGCGGATGAGTCTGATGGTTCTCCGCCGTGTTGGAGGTGTATTTGAGTAACACACAGGGCTCGTGCCCAGACTCCTTATCAATCGCTGTTTGTGGTCGTAAACTTGAATTTCCCATTATAAAAGCGTTTGAGACTCGATAATAATGGGATAGTCCTACTCCTAAACTTCAATCTACAAAATAAGCGATTTTCACGCCTTTAAATAGTCAACACGTTCTAAATAGAATTGTGACGTAACAAAGGCGCAAGAATGCAAAACAAAAAAAAAAAAAAGTAAGAATTCTGTCTATGGTTGATATTAATTATATTTGACTGTATAGTGTACTTTAGTATATAGGCTGGACTGCTTAAAGTTTTTGGCACATTAAAGCGATAAAGAAACATGTTGCAGGGCGAGCTGCGGTTAAACATCCCATACACTTATAAATGGACATTAAAAATGAATGAATTCAGAGTTAAATGAGAACGAATATAACAGGACTCTAAAGTATTTTTTCCAAAAATGACTGTAATTCTTAATGTAATCAATCGACTAAAGAAGTGGGGTGATATCTATTATTATTATTATTATTATTTTTTTTTTTACCTGCATTCACTCAGGGGGGTCTCGCATCAAAGCGTCATATGATGACCTCCTCTCCTAGGTTCACGAAACGGTCAAAATGCGTTGCTTTTCTTTTGTAAGTAATCTTAAAGATTCCTAAATGCATCTACTTTCAGAAGGCCAAATAAAGTGATTTTGCTTTCACCTAGATACCCACAGCATCTCCTGACATGGCTACTTCAACACTAACTCTGGTTACTGAAACCATGCCTTCTTTCTTTGCGTGAACATTTGGGCAGCATTACATAAATATTTCCACATAGTGACATAGAGATGTGGAGGCGTGTTTGAAGAAGATCTCTTTGGATTTGAGACTTTATTCTTTGCAACTTTACAGATATTCTTCATGCACCAAGAGCTTGTAACAATCCAAAGAGAAAGGAAAAAAATAGATTGCATCATATGACGCCTTTAAAAAGTGACATTGACAATACCACAATTCTTGGACATGTTTAGAGATCATAAAAGCTGGACTAATTGTGTGTTTTGAAAATATATATTTTTTTAATTTTTTGTAAAAATGTATTGAAATGCACAAAAGTGATGTCGCTCTTGCATTGGGGGTTAAAATTCACCAGCAGGTGGCGCCACAAACAAAATGTGGATAACATTAAGAAAACAATACAAACTATATAAACAATTTCATGCATTGACTTTTTACAATGCACAATTACAATGAATATTTGTTTTAAATTTTAATTACAAAAATAAAATAATTAAAATGACAACTAACAAAAATATAAATTAACTGTATGTAAGCCTAAACGTTAGGCTATGTGGCCCTAATTTGGATTTAAAAAAGGAATACAAGTGTTGATTGGTCATGAATTAATTTTTGGAATATACCTGTAATATGCAGATGTGCTTAAAAAATGTACTTCATAACTACATACTGTAAGGCTTGAATTATTTTGTTTTCACAGTATTGGCAACTAGCTTACAGTATATTTTTAAAAAAGAACACTGTCACACTTACATCTATAGGTACATATGTTAAGCACCAAAACTTCACACTGTTTAAATCTGAAACTGTAAAGTAGATTAACTATTAATTAACCATGATTGACTTTCATTTTTTCATAACTTCATTTAGAGGGAGCAGAAGTAGCACCTCTTGTTAAGAACTCACAGCCTTGGGTATATTTTCACAGAGCTGTAGATCACTTCAGCCTCTGAGTTCACTGATGAAGAAGGCTGTGAATGAACAAGATCAGCATTGAGAATCTAATTTCTGCATCACAGCAACCGTTGGTGTGACATTTTAGTGTTACATGGAACACAGAAATGCCAAAATTGTTTTAATTCACAGCCACACCCCAGCCGACACTGCTGAGATCACACATCACTTTTACAAAAACTCTCAAAGGAGAACATTCAGAGGAGAAACTGCTTTACAAAAGGTAATTCCAGAACTGTAAACACTGAACTAACATCCACTGAGAAGAAGACTGTGAATAAACACAACGGACAATCATTCATTTGCAATCAACACCACAGTAAATGTCTACATAGTCACACCATGGACTGATGACTTACATTAGCATTTGCCGGACTGTTGGATGTCATCTGGTTTTCACAGGGCATCCGGACAAAAACACAAACATAGATTTGGATGGTACCATTAGCTAATGAGTTTCTGGATGACTGTGTTCTTTTCCAAAGACTTCTGAATTGTCAATATGTTCATTCTAAAATACTTACTGTATTTCTGGTGCTGTTAAAATGTTCTTCTCCAATTTGACTTCTCTCTGTCCGAGTGAGAAATGAAGATTAGATCTCATAATATTTTAAAAGTACATTCTTTAGAACCCTCAAAATTCCACAAAAGGTTCTTTATAGCGAAAAGGAAAAAAAAAGGAAAAATGGCATTTAAACATGACAGCGGTTTATGAATAGCCAAATGTACTGTATTTGTATCACAAAGCTAACTTTATCTGAAAACCTGATTTCTTGCTGTGCATAACCGCTAGTTTGATGTCTCTAGTCACTTTATAGTCTCTTTCTTCTCACATACTGTAATTAAACACAAATCTGTATATTTTTTATAAGTAGCCATACATGAAGCACTATAATGCATTTTCAGTCATCTAGGTATATAAGAAAACTCACCTGGTTTCTTTCTCAGTCTCCAGGTTACTATGGCAACAAGAGTTACAAACAGTAAGAGCACAAGCATCACTGGAAGAAACATCACCAGAATCACATCATGCCTGTAAGTGACAGAGACATTTCTGTTTATCACAAAAAAACTTTTAATGCAAAGTAAATTAATCTTGTAAAGCTTTGTTTTAATTTAGAGATACAGTGTCAAGCAAATGCAGATTGAAATGCTTTAAATACTTGTTTTTCTCATCCGTGCTGTGTATTTCACTATTAACAGTCTTTGTGGCTGATGTTTGAGCTGGATGGGTTTCAGCTCTGCAATTAAAATAACATGGTGACATGAAACAGTTTTGGTTATACAGTTATTAGGAACGACTGAAAAACGTTCACACTGTGCACACTTACACATCTGTCACAGGTCT
Source organism: Carassius auratus (assembly GCF_003368295.1). Classification (NCBI taxonomy): domain Eukaryota; kingdom Metazoa; phylum Chordata; class Actinopteri; order Cypriniformes; family Cyprinidae; genus Carassius; species Carassius auratus. The sequence goes on along the minus strand of NW_020528682.1, from coordinate 1,122 downwards.
TGAAGCTGTCATAGCTGCCAGACAAAAACAGAAATGGAGAAACTAGTTTCTTAGTTAGAACCTAATTTTATTTTTAATGTAAGAAGCTGTTTGTTACACTAGCACATTTACGAGCAAAAGAAAAAAAAAACTTTAGTGATCAAGTTTCGTATGTAAAAGTTCTGACTCAAATTTAACTCATAATGTACATTTATTATGTCCAGAATTTTGAATCTTATAGAAATATTTCAAATAATTCTGTTTAGCTGTTTCATACTGTTTATTATTTTATTCATAACTTGTAGGATTCATGTTGGTTGTTGGGTGAGTTGTGTGCTGCCAAAACAATGTAAAAAATAAATAAATAAAATAATAATAAAATATTCTACTGATATTAATAATAACTATAATATAATATAATAATAATATAATATAATATAATATAATATAATATAATATAATATAATATAAAAATATAATATAATATGTGTATAAATGTTTTGGAACTACATAATGGAGCTAAATTATTTTAGCTAAAATAAATAAAATATATAGACATTAATATAGAACAAATATTTGGGATGTGATTGATTTTTTAAATGGTGAAGAATTTTTACACGTACATGTCTGTTTTAGAGTGAGATGGTGTAGCTACAGGATCAGTTGTAAATGTTTTTAAAGAAGAGAAAGATATGAGGTTAGTTTTAGTGCATTGAGAGAGACATAATTTTTAATGGCTGAATTGGTTTGGGATCTTACTTCTTTTGAATTCAGTGACTGTGAGGTGAACAGGAGCCTGCAGATCTCCAGCAGAACAGTAGTACCAGCCAGAATCAGTGAGTCTCAGTCCAGTCATCAGCACAGTGAAGGATCTTCTCCATCATCACTGATCTGGACTGATGAATTCTGGGATGTGTTAGTCCTCCCCACTGTGTAACAGCTCTGATCTTTATATCTGCACCACTGTTTGACTTCATTCTGATATCCAGAACTGTAGAAAACACTGAACACTGATATCACCACCTTCATGTCCAGATACACTGCTGCTCACCACAGACACATCAGGGTCTGAAAACCATGCAAAAGACAATAAGATTTTTTTGTGTAAATTTGCTTATTATTGTTTACGAAATGCAAATATGT